>NW_027062694.1:0-35802 GCF_032884065.1 Artemia franciscana
TATGAAAGGTTCAGTAATTAGCAGAAGACACAAGTTCTATACTCGTGAACATAGTCGTAAGGCCCAGGATGAATTGAACAATATAGAAGAATAATATGACGAAAATCTGCCGAAAGACCGACGGTCTCAAATTGGTCTTGGAAGGCTGATCAGCGATAGATATGACATGGTTAAAACTCTACGCAACTACAGCAAGTTTAAAGTCAGGTATAAGATTTAGACAAATTCCGAAATCCGTTGTATCCCACAAGATGTGGTAATTGAGTGTGTCGGAAACAAAATTGATCAATGCAAAGCTGCTCTACCTTAGCCATTTGACTGACCCCCACTTTCATGACCTGAAAACCTGCTCAATCAGGTTTTCATTAGTGGTAAATCACCTGAAAAGACTTTCCCGTCTTCAAACCAGAAACGATTTATCCAGGAGTTAATAAACCCTGAGCATCTGATGATTCACCAGACCAAGTTTGACTTAGTGGCTTATATCAAACGGACTCTACAGCTCTAGCCCTAGACAATCCGAAATCAAAGAAAGTTGACACTGAATTAAAATATCAAAAAGAAAAATTCTCGACAGTTGCAAAATTGGTCAAGCCAGGTTATTATCTCAGTACATATAGTTGCCTATAATCCCATGTCACAGAAGGCAAAAGATATAGGACTTCAAGGACAGTTCCACTTGTATTTTTTATACATCGTGACGTAACAGGGCTATCTTGCAAGGTATCTATGCTGAATACACCTATCTTAAAGTAATTTCATGTAAAGAAATCCCAAAATGTGTTTCAGGTGTCAGTCGCTTCAACATTTGGTTCAACTGCAACAATCGACCCTGCTGCCCTCGCTGTGCATGGCCCAAGAAATCGAGAAGAAAAACACCGTGTCAATCAAACGATGTTCAGTGTACCCTCTGTCCCAATGGAAAAAATGAGCACCCAAGCTACACCCTCTTCTGCCTAAGTGTTAAAAAGGTTATGGACAAGGCGTCCTAGCCTCATTAGTGAACAATCTAAAAGTCTTTGGCCGAAATATCTACGCCCACAATACTACGAAAATAGACTATCCAAGTGAAATCTGCTTCGGTTATGACGTAATTTATGTACAAAACCACATCCTTACCAAGAAGATTTTTTCTCTGTTCCAGTCTTTTCTGTACTAGTCGGCTTTCAAGCCCAGCCTTCATGCAAGACTGTTCGGCGGTACTGCTGCTATTATCGAGGACCAGTATGCTCTAATTTTTGTTCAACTTCTTTACTTCTATAGAATTTGTGGATCCAATAAGCTTTATCTCACAAACGTATATCTTGCATCATTCCTGGTTAACGATAGTTCTGAGAAATATTACGCTGAAGTATGGTGTCGTTTAAGCGGACTCCTGTACAGAATTCGTAAGAGACATATTCCAATTTGTGAAGATTTCCATTGTAACTCCTGTTTACCTGGTAAAGTAGCAGACATTCTTCTAGCAGCATTACCAGATGGGTTGTGTTTTCGTGACAGGGCAGCAGTATACCTATATGCACAACAAGGGTTCTGGAAGTAATTTTAACAATCTCTAACTAAAGCAGCGGTTCCCAAGTAAACTTCAAGATGAATTTTAGGCCCAAAGGCCTAAATTCATCATATTTACATGAGAAAAGATTCAAACTTAGTTTTAAAATGCTTTACAATCTACTTGATTAATACGTAATTTTATACAATAAAGATTGTTTATTACTTTCAAGTATTAGCTAAGTGTTGAGTTAGATGTCAGAATATTTTTCATCAGTAACGCTGTATTTCAATATTTTTAAACTTTTGATAGGGAGAATTAATGAAAGCATGTTAGAATACAAGAAGTAAAACCAGTTTGTAACTTCAAGTGTTTTACTTGTCAACTGTTTTTCGAAACATTTGCGAAGAGGATCGTTTGAGCATTTGTATTTCGAGGCATTGAGAATAAAGAGAAGAATTAAATCTATATATTTAAAAATAAAGAACAAATAAAAAACAGTAAAAAAATAAAGAACAATTTAAAAAACAAATAAACAGTAGTTCCCTTATAAATACAATAATTTGTGTTTGTTTTAGATTTTGACATTTGCTCTGTATTTTCATAGACATAGACATAGACATTTTTTATTTTTCATCCAAAACATATAAATTAAACAAAGAATTTACCATTAACGGCCACTCTTAAGACAGAAGAGTCCTGAAATGTGGATAAACTTGATTTTTTGCTCTTTATTTAATCACCCATCAAGAATAAAGTATGCCAACCATCAATTTACAGGCATCACCTCAACAATTCAGCAGATAGTTTTGTAGAACCACAGATTCTAGCTGGTTCTAGATTGGTTCTAGCTCTCTGGAATTTCATTTTTTCGTAATTACTTTTGGATCATGTAAAACCAATCATAGTAAATTGTCTACTAGATTTTGAAAGAGATCCTCGGCCCAAAAGCCTCCAGGATACTTACTTGCCTCTTTGTATGAGAAAAGAGTCACACTAAAATTTGAAAATGCATTACCATCTATCTGATTAAATGATAATTCTATGTAAAAAAAAAAGATGAATTTAGAGATTTTTTCTTCTCAGAATTATGGACTACAAGATGACACATTGGATCTTTTTTTTTTTTTTACTAAGTTAAAAGCTAATTCTGTTAGACCTGTTGCATGTAATTCTTACAGACTCCTGTTAGAAGAACTCCCAAAGTAAATTCTGCATAGAAAAATGAGCACTGAAGCGATTTGAATACTAATTTAGAAAACGGATTTTTCAAACGGCATATTACATTGCACATATGAAGTTTAAGACTTCAGAGTCAATCAGTTAATTTTCCGTTTTCTAGATAATAGTTACAGAATAACGATATTTTATTGCTTCAATTTTTGTGAATGTATGTACAACAAAACATATATTTTAACAGCTATCTCAAGCAAGCACCTACGAGAGTCATGACGGGGCAAGAGGACAACCCTTTTCCCAGGCCCACTGCAGGACACTCTTAAGCCAAATGAATTATTGTAAAAAAAACAGAGACACTTCACATACACTTATTATTATTTTTTTTTTTAGCAATATAGTTTCTCCTCCCTTCGGGACTAAACACTACAATAAAAAAAAAATTTTAACTCCTGTACATTCAGGGAATTCATATCCGTTAGGTTTCCAGAGTCACTTCCAGTATAACTGCATCCCAGATCCCATTAACTAACGCCTCGATATACCCCAAGGCCGATTAAAATTTTTTACTGATTTTGTGGAGGGGTTTCTAGCACTACGAATCGGCTTTTGGCAAGAAATAAGACCAAAGATAATGCAAACCAACAAGTCATCAGCCTTTTGTGGACAGCCCTGAGCCATACTCAGGCATTGGAGGGGGTGGAGGTGACTGAGTGCAATTAAGTTAGAAACACTCCTACAGAAATAGAAATGCTTCTTTGCGAGGTAAAGTAAGAATTGTACTATGTACTATTAAGGTCTTTCATTCAGAAGAGTGAAAATCTACAATGCAACCAAAATATGTATTAACTAGAAAACAAAACAACAATAATCAGCAGATTTACTGTAAGTAAAATCTGGGCATTTAGAAGGAGAGGGGACTCAATTAATTTGAAAGCGATTATAAAAGTTGTAATCTTGGTGCAAGAATCTCCTTCTCAAATGGCTGCAACAACAATCCTGTTCTTCCTTCCTCTGAACTGAGCAAAATAGTAACAAAATTCTTTACTTCATTGCACTCAAAAAATTTCTATTATTGGATTTCAGTAGAAATAGTCTACAAGAGAGATTGGGAGGCGGTCAGCCCCTATGGAAAGGAAGCTACCTCTTTGTATAGGAAAGCAGCCACACCTACTTTAAATATGCTTTACAAATTTTGAGTGTGCATAATTTTATTTGATGGAAAAATTTGAATAATGAAAAGTACAAAAGCTATTAGAGCCTGGAGGCTCTATACTCTCAAATCATGGACAACAAGAAGATGAATTACATTTTATCCCTTTCTGACTAGCATTTGATTCATAATCATATCTTTTTATATTAAGTTTGGTCAAAATAGCAACTAGTGAATATTTATTTCAACTGTTATATGTATCACAAATATGTGTATTCCCTATGCATGGGAGGTCCAATCCTGAACATGGTACATTTTATTACTTCATGTTTCATCAATTCTGCAGTAACTAGATATGCACTTTAACTGCTGTGTACCACACACGCATTCACACCATCGCCTGAGATGGGTGGTAGCCACCTGCCCATTTCAGATAGACCTGAATATATTAAAACAAGCACACATTAAGTTTAAAGTACAAGTTCTTTCAAAGTGAAAGTACACAGCTATGTCAAATCTTAACATGACCAGAAATCATTAAATATAAGGGGAGAGTGCTTCTCTAGTCCTCCTCCTCAGATTATCAACTAAATTGCAAAAGTTTGACAAGCTATTTTACAAAACAACACAAAAAATACAATACTAAAATATAAATACTAAAATACAAAAGATATGGCCTAATAATAACTGAAAGTGTCTATTTTTCAGAAAATTGGGACAAAAAAAGCAATTTAATTTAAATTTTGATGCTGCTCTTCATTTTCATTTAGAATTACTTTTTTTTCTACTCATTCATCAAGAACAAAGTAAGATCAGCAAGTTAAGGACATCATTTCAGCAATCCAGGAAATAGCTTTGTGGAGAAAAATAATTTTTGGGTTCTAGTTATATGAATTTTCTTCACTTTTTTTACAGCTTCGTTTTGCGTTTCCTCTACCTTTTGTTGGACAAAAAAAAAATAAAGAAAACAAAAAGACAAAATCAAACAAGTATTATTTTCAGCCAGTGAATAAACAAAAAGCAAAGCAGATATTTTAGCACAGACCTTTCCTAATCTGTCTTCAATGTTCAAAAACTGTGTATTTTATTCTTATTAACCATTTATACTAGAATTTCCAAGTCTGATTCAATTTCTTTCTCTTTTACTCAACTTTTTAATTTTTATTATTTTCTTTTATCCTTACAGCTTTTTTTTATCAAGAATTATTTTTCTTTTATCAACAACAATTTTTTTTTTTTTTCACAAATCAGGATTTGTCCCTACTTTTGTGCTTGGTAAAAACTTTAAAGGGAAAAGAAAAAGGTCAATAAAACTAGATGACAAACCTTATTTTTGTCACGACGTCGAATAGTTAATATCATTTCAACCTGGCTAGTTGTAAGTTGGAGTTTAGACATTATTTTATCTAGCTCCTTTCTCTCAAGATTTACTACATCGTCAACAGACAATGGTATGTTCAAAGCCTTGAGTTTCAATTCATATGTTGTAGTCATCTTGATTCTATACTTATTTTTTAAATTTTCCTAGAAAGAAAATAAGAATTAAATTTGCTCAGAAAATATAACAGAGATAAAAAAAAAACTTCTGTAAGTACTAAGGAATTCAGTTTTAAAGTACTAGTTTACTACTGTTTTTCCCTAGTTCTCATGGAAGGCATCTTTGAAGTATGCAAAATACCTCTCTCTAGAATAAATGATTTTTTTTTGAAATTTCTATTGTTATCACAGTGAGTTAGCATTTGCATTGGCTTAGCAAAGAGCGAAAAGGCTCTCATTTTTTTTCTCCTTGACACCTCATATGGAACTTGATTCGTTGGCAAAAAGCTACTCTCTTGCATTCTTTGCCAAAATAAGTTCAGTTACTTTGGTTTGAGACAACTTTTCTTTGACTCCAGGTGTTAGTCGTTTTTCCACGACAGTCTACAATCTCAATCAAAAACAGTTCAATGAGCACTAAAGAATGCAGCTTTAAAGTTGTAGCTTACAAACGTTTTGTCCAAGTTCCTATGAAAAACATCTTTGAAGCATAGAAAAATACCTCTCGCTAGTATAAGTAATTATTGAAACTCCAATTGTAGTCATAGTGAACAAATTGGCATTGACTTAGTAAAGGACAAAGACTATCCTGTTTATTTTGTTCTTCTCCTCGACACCATTCAAAATGCAATTCGAGGACCAAAAACCAATCTCCCATACCCTTTGCCAATCAAGTTCAACTACTTTGGTTTGGGACAACTTTTCTTTGATTCCAGGTTTTAAGCGTTTTCCCATAACAATCTACAACTCCAATCTCAAATGAATTATTCACCAAAGAAGCCAAAAAACTCTTAATATAGATTGAAGAATCACAATCTGGTAGGAGCCAGCTGGCAAACTATTTAGATGTGAAATATGGCAAAAATATCAAAACTATAATTCCACTTCTAGGCATCATCAAAGAGTTTCAACTACATTGAGACAGTCAGCCTTGATGTTCAAAACAAACATGGCAGAGTGTTGAGAATCACGTTCTACTATTATCCAGACAAAAAGATAAGCCTGTTTCACAGCTTTAGGGACCTTGATAAGATGGACTCCTAAATTGCTCTTGGAGACTTTATTGCTCCCAAACCTATATGGGAAGATGTTCAAATGTCCAATCAAACTAAAAGGAGCATTGAAGAAGCTTTGATTAAAACAAAAACATGTGTGTATTCTCACTATTTAGCTTGGAGACTTACTTTGATATTAAGACATACAAACTAGGCACAATAAATCTCTGGTAGGGTTCCCCATGCCTATACCCCAAAATAACAAAATGCTGAGGGGATGATTCAGACTGACTATGTAGCAATTCTCACGACAATTAATGACTGATCTAATCAACAGGATCCACCTTTATATTGATTTACAACTACACTTAGCAAGTTTCTAAAAGAATTAAACAGAGGAACAACTAATGAAGTTAGAAGACCCAAAGCAGTGATTAAATATTTAGTCAATAAAGCAGAAAAAGACAGCTGGCATAATTCTTCTCAAAAACAAGACCCATCTTTAAGATCCAGTCTCTCATTGCAGGACAAACCAGAGAAATACCTTTTAAACTATAGTAATTGCTACTCTGACAGTGCACCTCAACCCACCACTATAATGGTGCCAGATATAGTCCTAGCCTAGGCTACATGCAGCACTACAAGGAAACAGTATAATATTGAAAGCGTTGCTTTATAATAGGCAGCATATTTGTATTAATCAGATTTTCGTCACCTTAAATGACAAAGCCGAGCAAGGAATATTCCTGTAAAAATTGCTGGAAGATTATGAGTTGCAAAGTTGCAACTGCACCTGTAAAGGTGCAGAATATCAGGCAGATTCAATGGGCAACCACTTTATTAGAGAAGTAGGAGTTGCAGACACTGGTATGAGCCCTCTTGTGGGACAACTTCTTGCTATGTCCCCTTGCCCTGGAGGATTCATCAAATTAAAAGGGCTTTTGATAAGAGGAGTCAGCATTTAAAAGCTTATAAGTCATTATGATATCACCTCTTTGACGTCTGTACACGAGCAGTGGGAGCTTAGTTTAATGAATCAAGATGGGTAGTCAAAAGTCTTGCTACCTCTTGTTGCCTTTCCTTTGACAGATTGTTTTCTGCTTATCACCATTGTTCAGGGGCTTTGAAACACAACCAAAATTCTACCAATGGTCACACAAGGCACTTGTACAGTTTGGTCATAATTTTGGACAATTTGCTGTGTACTGTGCACCTGATTATGCCAGGTGTCTGATATGCTTTGGCAACTGCTGTCTATGCATGTTTGCAGAATTTCAATTCCTCATCAATAACAATTCTAAAATCTCAGCTATTGAAGAGTTGATCAATTGTCTCAAGCAATCCCCTCAACTCATATGGTACTTCCAACTTAGTTCTTTCTCTCAAAATACCCCATCTTGGGCTTTTGAATGTTAAATTCAAGCTTCCACTTGTGGGCCCAAAGTGAAAGCAAATCTAGGTTTTCCTGTGTGGAAGCTCATGTTACTGAGAACTCTGGGGACCCAATAAGCTTTAAATCATCAACATAAAGGTTCATCTTATTTCTCACAGCTTGTGGAGCGTCATCAATAAAAATATTGTTCTCTAGGGAACATCACATCCTGCAACTTCTAAAAAGAATTATTGCCTATTGTCTCCAAACACCTTAAATCTCAGTCATTTCAGTAGTAGTCAGACAGTAGTGACTGTCTTCAGTCAGTGATGACATACTTTGCCAAATGCTTCAGCATAATCTACAAGGATCATATCAACTGGAGTATCACAATCTAGCAAATCAGTGACATAGTCATAAGCATTTATAAGATTTGTCTCAATCAGGCATTCATATCTGAAGCCATGTTGGCTCAATACCTGGTTGGGAAATTGAGAGCATAATATAATGAATATTCTTATGGTACTCAAGGAGTGAGTCAGCACGGTCATCATTACTTCCTGTAAAGCACGGCCATTAGTTTACATCATTAGATGCTTTTTCAGAAATGGAAACTTCTTAGTCGTGATGCCAGTTTTTATGTGACATAGGTTTTGAGGGGTTTCAGGCTCTTTTTTTTAATTCTAGCAATTTTTTTTCAAAACAACATTTTGCCATTAAGACTAACAAAAATAATAATTACCATTTCTGAATTAGCTAAAATGGCAATTTCTCCTTAAGTAGACAGTTTTTTTTTTCATAAATATATTTTCAAACTTTTGGTTACAATGGGTGGTTTTACTGTTTGAGGCCCAATTTTCAAACCAACTCTAGGTGAAGTATGAACAGCCAGTCAGATACCCACAATAATCAATAGACAATTTCTCTGGAAAACATTTGGCAAACCTTCCCCATTTTTTGGAGCCCCCATGCCATATTTGATCATTGTCATCATTGTAGCTTCCATGTACTAATCTTGATTTGCAGACTTACCTTCCTTTCCTTTCAAACTTTTTTCAACAAAACACATAATATACTAAAACAATAATATACTGACCCTTGGCTATCCTACTTTTAAATCTTCACAGCTCTCGCCATCTTTACTAATAATACTTCCAAGGTAAATAAAGCTGTCCACTTGATCAATCTTTCTGTTACCCAACATCACATGTTCATCTTCACTTATTCCAAACCTAAGTAGCTTAGTCTTATCCATATAAAGAGGGGTGAGAACACAACTCTGCTTACCTCTTGACTTAATAAACAACCCCCTACTAGCCTTATTTTCTATTTTAACCACATCAGTGTTATTTTCCTACATAGAACTAACCAATCTAATGTATTTGTCTGGTAAGCTACACCATATTAGGATAAGACCTTGGCTTAAGCTCTTCTATCAGCTAAATCAAATGCTTGCTGATAATCTACAGAAATGTTTCATTAAACCTTTAGTCCTTATCTTTATAGACTACAATAAAGCATTTGATTTAGTGGACAGTGAAGAGCTTTAGTGAAAATCTTATCCTTGTATGGTATACAAGACAAATAAGTTAAAGTGATTAGTGCTATTTACAAGAATAATAATGCAGCAGTTAAAGTAGGAAATGAGGTTAGTAACTGGCTTTGTATTAAATGATGAGTTAGGCAGAACTGCATTCTATCCCTATTTATATTGATCTTTTAGATGAACTTGGGCTTAAGGAGCACAGAAATGATAATTTCAAATTTTCAAATTCATTTTATCTAAAAAACATGTGACAGACAGAGCCAATTATTAGTTTTTGTTGTCATAGACACACAAAAATCAGTTGATAAGTCAAAATTAACATACACAAAATTATAAAATATACAATTAACAACAATAATTGTCATATATACATGAAAATCAGTCAACAAGTCAAAATTAACATACACAAAATTATAATATATACAATTAACAACAATAATCCACATTAAAAATCAACCCAGCATTAGACAACTTAATAAACAAGGGCACAAAACAAAGCTCATAACAAGCATGTGACACAGTCACAGGTTGAAGTTTTCATACAGGCTCTGCAACAGCCCTGATTGGCCTTACCTGTGCTGGTTGATGTTGGGGCAGGAGGATATTTTGGTGTAAAGGGCTGGACAGTATTTTATTACCAAAGGATAGGACAAGTTTTAAATAACAGGATTGAAGGGTTTGAAGTTGAAACTGATTAAAGAGTGATATGTACTGTACTTTTGATGCTTTTGAGATTACTAGGAGGGCACAGTATTGCACCCTCTCAACACAGTCCAACTGTTTCCCAGTTAGCCCAAAATGCCATGTAGGGTAACCATACTCAAGTGTAGAACAAGTAAAAGAGAAATAGAGTTATAGGAGGTGTGGTGCAGGGATGCACCACACCAACATGGACACAGAGACATGGTGAGCCAACAACTTCAGAGACCTGATGGCCAAATTACCTTTTTTTAATATGCCATCAACATGTTTGTTCCACTTCAGATCCAAAGTGATATGAACACTAAGCAGTTTAATTTTTGGTCATGTGACTGGCACTGGCAATAAGTGGGTTAAAAACTGGCATAGATTTAAAAAAAAGAAATGGTTAAAATTACAGATTTGTCAAAGTTGACAGTCATTTTGTCCACCTTTGCCTCTTGATAATGGGAGAACACAGAATCAGATGGGAAAGAAAAACTTTCTTGGACTTAGACTATGCTGATGATTCAACTTTTAGAGGTTCTATGATTTCAGGGTGCTAGAATATGTTTAAAAAATGATGGTAAGAAGACTAAGTAACATAGGCTAGGAATAAGTGAAGATGAAAAGGTGACATTTGGTAACAAGAAGATTGATCAAGTGGACAGCTTCAATTAACCTAGAGTATTATTAGCAAAAGGTGTAGTAAAGATGTTAAAAGAAGAATAGTTGAGGCTGAAGGTTTTTTTTCAGCATTTCAAAAAGTTGGGAAGAACAGCAAGATAAGTCTGCAAACTAAGATTAAAATATTGGAAGCTAGAACAATGAAAGTGGTTAACTATAGTGCTGAAGCATGGGCACTCTAGAGAATAGAGAAGGATTTGCTAGACATTATCCAGAAAAATTGCCTCAGGTTGTTTTGATAATGTTTAGTTTTGTTCCAAGTGCTCTAAAGTGGGTGTTACTGTATACAGCAAGATTCTGATGATTGCAAATTGTTTCTTTGTCATTATTAGAGAAGCACATACACTTTTTGACTTTTTAAAATCCCCCTCCAAAAAGAATAAAATTGCATAAAGTGGGCTTGCTTACAGGTAACATTACCATTAGAGCAAAGTGTATTAGTCTATGAGCCCTGCAGGCATCAGGCCAAAGCCTGTATTCTATATTTATTCAACAAAAAGTGCTAGCACTAAAAAAAAAAACCTCAAATGCAGTTTATTCAATGAATATAGAATACAGACCTTGCCTTGCTGCCTGTGGGGCTCATGGACTAATATGCTTTACTCTAATGGTAATGTTACCAGTAAGCACGCCCACTTCACACATTTGTAGTCTGCCCCATGGAGGAGGAGAGTCAGCCAGAAATGGATGTGCTTCTAGAATTAGCATTTCTTAGTGCTCTAAACAGGAAAATATGTTGCAAACAGCACTTGGAATGAAAGAAAACATTTACCATTTTGAGTACCTAACTGACTTGCCATATTTCAACCAGTAAGCTGTACAAAAAGTGCACTATGGATCAATCCCACTTTCTAGGGCTATAACAAGAGGAAGGGTAGGATGACAACAGAATGATTTGCAAATAAATGATGACAAATTGTCCTTTTTTGGCTAACCATCTAGGGATAAATGGGAAGTAGGCTAGGTTATCCTTTGCTTGGATAGGAGGATGTCCTAAAGGAATATTTAAGAGAAATGGGAACTTCCTGGGAAAGCATAAAGAATTAGGCTTTGAATATAATGGGATGGCAAAGGAGTATGCATAGCCATAATGTCTACATGTGGCTTAATGCTGTGGTGAGTTTTTATTAGTAAGCTAGTACTAGACTGGCAATAGGCCTTCCTTTTTGAAGCAAATTTTTCGCCCTGGATTCATCCCTGAAAGTTTCATTTCTATACTTTAGCCAGGCTAATTTCCAGCATAGGCCAAGCAAGAATCCCCTAAACTAGAATTTACCCATTTTGAGGATTCAGGTTGTCAGTAGAAAACATCTCAAGGGTTGCAGATTGTAAAGAAGATTCAAAAGCTTACAAATACATACTTTTTGTTTTGCTCTATAAGACAATAATCTTTCTTTAGGCTATAAGAAAATATGAAGCCATTTTATCATTTAATTTTGTCTTTAATATTTGATACTATTTTCCTCGACATGTCCCAAGAATAGGATATGATATATTATTATTGATGGTAAGGAGAAGGTTAGGTGAAATTATAAGAAATGGGGTAAAATTCTAGTTTATCTACTTTTTTATCTTGGGTTTAGGGAAATGACACTTTCAGTAATGAATCTAGGACCAAAAACGTACTCTGGGAAGGCATTCCCGTTTCCATGTTAACTCATTTATTCTTAGAAATTTAAATACTTGACTGGTCTTTTCTATACCTATTGAAGTTTTGACAAAACAACATTCAGTTTCCTCGTTTAAAATTATTAAAATAATGTGCGCTTGATTGCCAAAGTGGGATAAACTCTGATGTTCAAACGTGTAAAAATTTATCTTTTTTGTTACGTTAGATCATAGACAAAAAATATGTAATTAAGATGTTCGACTCACGAATTTTTAATAGCTAATAAATTTTGTACTTGGGCTCCTGTAATGTTCATCCTCTTACAGAAAAATTACATGAATGTTGCCTTTAAAAATTAATTTAATTAAGGAAAATTTGTATTCACAAAAGAATTTAAAGAGAATTAAACTAAACTTATAAAATTATAATGAATTTTATAGTGTATACTTATCGGTTTTAACCTTATGAACTCTTAGCAATAATAATTGCGTTTTTATCGCCGTTTCGCTTAAAATCTTTTTTTAATGGCCGGCAAGTTCCCCGTTGTGCTTATTTCTTTTTCTGCTCGATTAAAACTCTGAATGAGGACCGGAGATGTCACATGTCCACGATGAAAAACAATAGAACTACGAACTTTAATTAGAAGGACGTTGGAAGTTCCCTTTGGAATCAATCTGGATATAATCCAGAGAAGAAAATGGACAAACATGAGCAGACACAGATGAAGGAGACCTATTTCTGTAAGAGATGGCTCTAAAAAGAAGATTTCTATGATTTTTAGCACGTGCTGAATTGGTGCTTAATGGGTTTCACGATGAAGGTTCAGAGCCTTAGAAAAACTTCTTTTTGTATAAAGAAGAACAAGATTCACAGCACAAGTTGAAGGACAATCGCAATCCTTCTAGAGATTGAACCAAAATTTTGCTTCGAGGCAAGATGTTACGAGACCTGTGCTTGGAGACTAATCTGGTCTCCAAGCACTGGTCTTTATTTTTTTAGAAAAAAATAAAGTCTTGCACAGGAAAGCGCTCGAATCCAACTTTGATTGAATCCTTTAGGAATCTGTCGAGCTCATTTCGAGATTGGAAGTAAGCTTTAATAGGTTATGATCTTCCACACTATGCTATTTTAGTGAAGTCGGGGGTAAGTTATCAAGTTTGGAGTCGTCCAGATCGTTAGAAACCTGTTTAACAGCTGCAAAAAAGACACGTTCATTAACTGATACGTCATTTGAGATGTGAAACAGTTCACTTTTTCAATAATTTGGCTGACAATATGTTTATTAGAAATGATAAGTTTCCATTCCCCTTTGCTTCGGCGGAACTCAATATATCTCCGTCAACACTGGGAAACAAACTATCTACAAAGGTTTTTTTCTCTGATGGACCTTTCAAATCCTTCAGGCGGTTAAGCGTGAGGTCATTTAGGAGTAGAAATAGAATTTTCAATAAAGCTGCCAAGCTTTCACGACAGTTCATTCACTTTGGATGCAACCGTCACGTGCACTGCCTCCCCCACCGTCAGAACTTTTATTTAGAAATATATAGCTTTATTTCCCTTTTACGATTCAAAAAGAATGGAGGGTAACTAGCCCACCTTCCCTGAAATCTTCTTTTCCCCAAATGCATCCGACCAAAATTGTGAGATAGCTATTTGGCTCACAATAGTCCAAAGACCATATAACAATGTTTTCAGGATGAAAAAAAACGCCCAGAGTCTAGGGACAAGGGTTGTAGGCTATCCCCCGTGTCATTTAAAATTTTTACGGAACGGGTGGTCGTTTAAACCTCTGATCGAATGGGGATTATTTGATTGGAGGTCGGGAGTTCTAGTTCCCTTTTTAAGTGTCAAAAGTGAATGGAGGGCAACTATTTTCCCCAAGCTCATCACTCCCCAAGACACATCCTATCAAATTTTATGAGAGCATTGTTAAAAAATCCAGTAGTTATGTCTTTGGGGATGCCAACCGCACCAAAGTCCCTAGGGCAAATCGTTCATTATTTACATATATGTTATTGAGAAAGGTATGTATTTTGAGCTTTATTTTCCAAAAAGACTAAGGGCATTCAGGTGAACATTTTAGAGAGTGTTGAATAGAGTTTGAACTAAATCAAAACACATATGTGTATACGGATTGTCGAAAGGGCGTAACTCAGGAATGACAGCGTATATTAATTTGGAACTATTAGGAAGTGATAAGGGAGATGATCAAATAGGCAATACTTCCATGCTACCACTACTACAACAAATGCTACTACTATTACTGCTACCACACTACTCAATTTACAATACTGAGGGGAAATTTGAACCAGATTAAAAGACGTTATGTGCATATACATTGTCAAAAGAGGATATCCCCAGAATTGACTCGGGTATTAAGATGGAACTTTCAGAGAATGCTTAAAGGAAAAGACCATCTTACAAAAAGGCAATATGGGCACGCTACTACTAATACTACTATCACTGCTATATTTACTACTACCGCTGCTACTGCTACTTCAGCTACTATTTCTATTTACTTGTAAGGCTAAGAACATTAAGATACAAATTTCAAGGATTATGTAGATATACAGGTTATCAAAAGGACATATCAGCAATATCATAGCAACAGCTAATTGTATCGAATCGGAATTTACAAGACTTGATGAGAGGGATGTTCAAATGGCCAAAAGGTAAAATGTTAATACTACTTCTGATACTAGGACTACGGCTGATACCATTAATACTTCTACTAGTTACACCAATGCTAATACTGTGACTACTATTACAACTATGTAAATTGGCATGAAGGTGAAATTTTAAAGGAATTTTGAGGGGGAAGGGGAACTGAATTACAGCACACCATCTGGATGCACCTTTGCAAAAGATCGTACTCTAATGTACTCTCTATACTTTCATGTGGATGCGAGTAATAGAGCCTTTCAAAGAATGCTGAGAAAACACAACTTTTCGAGAATAATTAACTGCATAGAATCCTTGTGGTACATTGGACCGATAGAGTAACGAATACCCAGATTAGGGCTGATACCGAATAACCACTGGTGACCGACGAATTCAGAATGAGAAGATGGAAGTATTGGGGGCATATGAGCCGCATGAGCGAAGGATGCCTCCTACACGATTTATGGTGTTAGACCCCACACGGCATTCGAAGGAGTGGAGTACATTGGTTAGATCCCTGGAGAAAGAGGGAAAGAGTCTCCAAACCTCTTTGAATGAACTTTGATCTTTGATACAATATCGGTCAAGCTAGAGGTCAACCGTCACTGCCCTATGCGCCCCCAGACGTAGGAGGATTTAAGTCTAAGTGCAAGTATTGGTATGTTATTTTTCTGCCCTCCTACGGCTTTATTATGTAAATGAAAGATACAATTTTACTATCGATCCATAGCTGACGGTCCCTTATATCCATCTACCAAACTAAATTTTCGAAATAAGGTGTATAGGGTGTTTTATATTAGAAATATGTTTTTTAAATAAGAAATACGCAATGTCGCAGTTATGGCTCGTCAAATGGATATATATAAGATTCATGAAATCAGGAATAATAAGTATTTCGTCATTTTGGTGCAAGTTGGAGGTGCAAGCTTATTGCAAAATCACAAATATGTAGCGGGAACATATACCTTAAGGCCAAAGTAGTAAATTGTGACTACATATTTTATAAATATTTATTTTGCAATATATAATATTATTCATATTTTATCAATATGTAAGCCCACTTACGAATTCCGTGGATTTTCCTCCATATTTTAAAGAAAAGATATTGCAGCCTCTCACAGCTGTTTCCTATCTTATCATAAGATTGCACAGTATTTCTTTTAAAGTCACAGACTGGTTTTATCAGGTTTAAGCAATTTGTAAGTTGGCACATCGCCAAAGTGTATCTTTGACCTAAAAATCGGTTTAAAGTCTATGAAAACAGTCTAGAACTGTCAGGTACCAGCTTTTCTGTTATATTCAATAATAATTGAAGCCAAATTATTTACTTTAGCCAAATTAAACAGACTTCTGTTTACCTCCTCCAACCCTCTATGTCCCCGGATCTGATTCAAATTGAAAATGGAGCATCTGAGACATAAGATTCTTCTATATATCAAGTTTCATTGAGATACGATCACCCATTCGTAAGATACCTCGATTTCACGTTTTCCAAGAATTCCGGTTTCCCCTTCCAACTGCCTTCAATGTCACCGGATCTGGTTGAAATTTAAAATGAGAGTTTTAAAGCACAAGATCCTTCTAGATATCAAATTTCATTAAGATCTGATCACCCGTTTGTAAGTTAGAAATACCTCATTTTTTCTAGTTTTTCCGAATAACTGCCCCCCCCAAATTCCACCAAAGAGAGCGGATCCGGTCCAACTATGTCAGTCACCTATCTTGGACTCGTGCTTATTCTTTTCACCAAGTTTCATCCTGATCTCTCCGCTTTAAGCGTTTTCCAAGATTTTCGGTTTCCCCCTCCTAATGACACTGGATCCGGTCGGGATAAAAAGAAATAAGAGATCTAAGTTTCGAGGTCCTTCTAAATATGGCATTTCATTAAGATATGATCACTCTTTCGCAAGTTAAAAATATATCGTTTTTTCTAATTTTTAGAATTAGCCCCCCCAACTCCCCCAAAGAGAGCAGATCCGTTCCGGTTATGCCAATCCCGTATCTAGGACGTGTACTTATTTTTATCACCAAGTTTCCTCCCGATCCCTCCACGCTAAGCATTTTCCAAGAGTTTGGGTTCCACCCCCCCCCCCCAACATCCCCTTCACTGGATAAGGTTGAAATTTAATATAAGAACTCTGAGACATGATATCCTTCCAAACATCAAATTTCATTAAGATCCGATCTTTCCTTTGTAAGTTAAAAAACCTCATTTTTCAAATTTTTTAGAATTAAGATCCGATCACTTCTTCGTAAGTTAAAAATACCTCATTTTTCTTAATTTTGCAGAATTAACCCCCCCCCCACTCCCTCAAAGAGAGCGGACCCGTCCCAGTTATGCCAATTATGTATCTAGGACTTGTGCTTATTTTTCCCACCAAGTTTCATCCCGATCCCTCCACTCTAAGCGTTTTCCAAGATTTTAGGTTCCCCTCTCAATTCCCCCCAATGTCACCGGATCATAGGAATTTGAATTAAGAGCTCTGAGACACGATATCCTTCCAAACTTCAAATTTCATTAAGATCTGATCACTCCTTCGTAAGTTAAAAATACTTCACTTTTCTAATATGTTCACAATTAACCCCCCCCCTCCCCAACTCCCCCAAAGAGAGCGGCTCTTTCCCGGTTATGTCAGTCACATATCTAGGACTTGTCCTTATTTTCCCACCAAGTTTCATCCCGATCCCTCCACTCTAAGCGTTTTCCAAGATTTTAGGTCCCCCCCTCAATGTCCCCCAGTGTCATCCGATTCGGTCAGAATTTAAAATAAGAGCTCTGAGACACGATATCCTTCCAAACTTCATATTTCGTTAAGATCCGATCACTCCCTCGTAGGTTAAAAATACCTCATTTTTTCTATTTTTTCCGAATTAACCGGCCCCCACCCCCCCCCAGATGGTCAAATCGGGAAAATGACTATTTCTAATTTAATCCGGTCCGGTCCCTGATACACCTGCCAAGTTTCATCGTCCCAGCTTGCCTGGAAGTGCCTGAAGTAGCAAAACCGGGACAGACCGACAGAATTTGCGATCGCTATGTCACTTGGTTAATAACAAGTGCCACAAAAAAAAGCAAGAGAATTCCCTCATCACAACTTTTTTCATCTTAGCTTCCTAGCCCCTCCCCACTAGAGTTAATTTATGGACACGCCCTCTTCTTTTTACCAGCTTAAGGCGGTACAAAGGACAGAAGTAAAAAAACTTCACTTCACGAAACTTACTTCACTAAATACAAGAGCAAGACTACATCTATTTACACTATATTTACAACCAGTTTAGATCATAGTTTCCCAAAATGAATCATCAGTCGCCTTGTGCCGGCGCAGTGGAACAAGCTGAGTCTTATGTTCGAGAGTTCTCTGGTTAACGTATTTTATAATCCCTATTCACCGACAAGCTCCAGGTCATATCATCTTTGTTTCGCACTGAAAAGTCGGTAATGGAGTTCTTTGATTCGCTGAATCAGAACATAATGAAATTCGTATCTTTGGAATCATTATAATCGTGAAATGAAAAAAACAAGTCTCAACCGAAAGTACAGAACAACACCAAAACCTAAAACGAACAGAAACCACTCCACATGTGAAAGGGCTGCCCCCCTCCCCAACACCCTGCTTCCCATACAAAAGTTTTTTAAGCACTTAATAATAGATTCTAACCTTAATTAAACAGTCATTGCGTTTAAGAGTCGTTCTGAAAAAAGGAAAAACAGTCAAAACTGTAGCGTAAAACGCAAGCTATTGAGGAGGGGGCAACCCCTCAACACACGAAACAATTTCCGTTCGCTCCGAGTCCAATCACTTTCGAAATCCCCTCTTGTGAAAATGTTCCTGGGAATCCCCCCAACCCCATTGTGAAGTTGCTTCCGCAGAGCACTCCCCCACGGAGAATTTTGCCTTCAGAAAAATCCCACAGACTATTCTAAGCCTGTTGAAAATTTCACCCGGATAGACGGCAAAGAGGAAGCAGGACAAACAAAAAGAATTTCGTACGGGAATTCTGGAAAATTTCCCATTATCGATAGTAGATTTGCCCAGAAAATTCTAGGCAAATTTCGTAAATTACAGCAAATAATTTCTGAGACCACATTGGTGATCACAAAACGACAAACTATGCAAATATTTCGGCCGAGACCTCCACTCTATCATCTCCTTTTAAGTTTATCATTTGTTTTAGGTTCTTTTTTTATAATGTCCTGTAGACTCTTCATTGTATTTTTTGTTATCTTATACTGCACAGAAGACTGTTGAGCAGGATTCTGCGTCACTATGCAATCTATGCAATTTAACCCATTATTCAGAGAAGATTTGAAAGCCAAGGGCTATAATGGGAGAAAGGTTGGGATGGCTAGGGCACGGTCTACGATTGATGGATGGCAGATTGAAAAAGATTGCCCTTTTCGGACAACCATCGAGGCCTAAAGGGAAAGCAGGTCGTCATCGACTGGGGTGGGAGGATGTCGTAAAGGAACATTTAAGGGAAATTGAAACTTCCTGGGAGGGTTTGAAAAGGTTAGGACGGAAGAGGAGGTGTGCAGAAGGTTCGAGTCAGGCGGCTTGATGCTGCTGTAAGTTGTTAGTAGTATTTCTATATACATATACAACAGCTCAGTTTAATATCAGTTTTATTCATATATATGTAATATATACAAATAACTAGCCAAACACATTTGCACACTGATAAACAAAAATAGCTCTTTTTAAGGCACAAAACCCCGAATACACAAACTAAACTATATCACAATAATTTTTCTAGATACGAAAAAAAAAAAACATCTTTGAAGACAAAATCAAGAGGATAAAAGGGATAATCTCAGTCTCCTAATATATATATATATATATATATATATATATATATATATATATATATATATATATATATATATATATATATATATATATATATATATGTATACATGCTCGTATATATGTAACAAATAAAAAACTATAGAATCCAACGATGATGTACCACGTATTATCCAGAATTCAAAAATCATGAATTTCTTTTTATGGAGCATGGATTACAAGTTTTCAAGAAGCACGAGGTATCGATCTTCTATTATTACCATGACAAGAGGTTAGTTTTTAAAATAATACACTAGTTGATAAAGCATTGTTGACCAGCTTTCTACTTAAAATTATTACTGAATTAATATTTTAATTTAAATTATTTGCAAGTCAAATTCTCAACATATAAATGTTATAGAAGACATTATGGAATAGCATTTTTGCCGGGATATTATAGGCAGGTGAACAGGGACACCAAGTGCAGGGGTAGACAAGTGAACAGGGGCGCCAAGTAGTGAGGGAAGGAGGACAGGGGATCCCCCCATCTTTCAACTGAAACTTTTTATTGTATCACCGTTAAAAAAACTCCCCTATATTTTTGTGAATTGACACCCCCCTGAAAATGCGTACAGTTCAATGACTCATGACAGTTCCAGGTTCGAGGAATCGGTCAAGGTAAAATTTGGAACATAACTCGGGCAACCGGAATCAGAACATATTCCCTGAAAATATATCTTGTCTATAGGTAATGCGATTTTGAAAGGAGACCAAACTGCAATGATTCTAGAAAAAAATTGTTAACTTGCAATAGTTTTGGGGCAAAAATAAAAGATAACAAAAAAATTAATCCAAATTTGTCAGCTATGTACGGTTTACTTTCGTCGTTAGTTGAAGCGCTTAAATCTCTGATGTTTTTCACTTATCAATAACCAAAGCCGCATTACTTTTTCAGTGGGCCGACAGAACCAAAACAAAGCCTCAAAAGATACCCCCCCCCAAAAAAAAATATATTGACAATAAAATCTTTGTATCTGCTTTTTATTGTTGTGGTCTTTTTCTAAAATAAGAATCTGATTATTCCGAGTTATGAAGGGAACTTTATCTCTGTAGAATAACTCGCGTAATATTAAGTCATCGTTTTAAACAAGGAATTGAGTTGCTTCAACGCTATATACAATTTGTTTTTGTAATACCCAAAAATGAGAAATTCCACGAGAATTTGGCTGCCAACAAACCCAAAAAATACCAAAAATTATTTTTATCACAACATTTTAGAGGAGTGTTGCCATTAAAGATGTCCCTGAATATAGCACTTCAGCTTTTTGGTATTCTCTGGGTGTAACCATTATGGTTTTCAAAGTGAAAAAAAAGAAGCTAGATTTGGTCCTAGGAACTGTGTATACAGTGGGGAAAGGATTTTCAACCAAGAAAGTTTTCCTTGTGGTTTTTATACAACTGGTTCAGGTGATTTCAAATATAAAATCATTATTGTACTTCGATAATTTTTTCCCCCGAAATAATTATAAATTTTTTTTTTGGAATTTTGTTCAATAAGATTAAAAAAAATATTAAGAAAGTTTGAAAGTTTTCCAATTAAGTTTTAGATGCTAAACTCAAAATCAACTCAGGTCTTTTAATACCCATAATCGTTTAATCATTTTTTGAAGTGAGTTTTTAAACTATCAGACGATAAAACTTTAAATGTCACTTAGATATCACTTCTCGAGCAAAAAAAAAAAAACTCTCCAATTTTATTAGTATCATTGTTAAAGGTAGAACAAGGTCGCTTTTTCAACTTGCATATTGACCGATATATTATAATAATAAGCAAAATGATCTTAAATTATCCGATTTCCTTTCATAGCAACGGTAAAACAAATTCACCCCGCTTTGTTTTGTCTTATTGTTCTTAGCGTTGCCCGGAAACTTGTGATTTTAATTGTAAACCGAACCACAACATAACCAAAAGCAAGAAATACTGTTTAAGATTCTTAACTTCGGAAGCCCACGTGTCACAACTTACTCTTTTCTGAATTTTCATGAACCGTTTTCTGAACCAAACTTCCATGAACTCATTTCTGGACCGTTGGTATATGCTGAACTTGGCTTTAGTTACGATTCGAGACAAGAAAGAAATTACACAAACCGTTATAATTCAATTCCACGTGATGTAAATACGAACACTGTTTCTAAATTCTTAAGTGTATTAACGGCGAAATGAAAATATATTTCTTGCATAAAAATAAGAGCAATTAGTGAGTTTAAAGCTAAATAACTTCTCTGAATATTACACTTCTTTATTCAAAACTACAAAAGTAATCCATATATTGTGATACGTTATGGAGCTATTCCTAACGATCATAGCATTGAAAATGTTATTATTTGTTTTGAAAAGGATATATATTACTAGTACCAAAAACCAAAGGGCGTATCTTAAAATATCATAGATTATAAAATACTCCTTTTTAGTATTTTCTACATGTAGACAGCCAGGAGCACCAAGATGGAGGAGTTGTCATGGTCACTCTTTGATTCCAAGACCGAAAGGGCGTATTTGATATTTCCATAATTTTACAAAGAAGGAAAGTAAAATATTAAAACATCTAGCAAGCACTCTTTTTGAAGATTCATGTAATGATAAAAAAATTTAGAAAAAACCTAATAGTTTGTGGCTGGGCAAGGTGGTAAAAATAACCCATTAAGTATAGACAGCATAGTATGATTGTAGTATGATTGTAAGGCTGAGTACTAGAGGAAGCATAGTATAAAATGCAGCAGTTCCGACTTGGAATGAACACAAAGCTTTAAAAAGATATTAAACAAAGCAAATTCTATATCAATGTAACAACTAATAAGATTGTTACAAGTATGGTTTTGTTAGGATAGTGAGAAAAGCCTAAATTATTCCAAAGGTTTTGAGGTAAAGGAGAAGAAACACTTTGATCCCATTCATGGGACCTATTTTAATATCAAATAAGCCCTTTGTAAAGGTACCCCCATATTTCATTCGTAACATACTTAATATGTAAGGGAGAAGGGGCAAGACTGTAAAAGATGCAATTTAATGGAACTTTAGTGCATCTTTATACACTTTGAGAGCAATAGATTTGATATCGAACAATATGTTTGCTCTAAACTACTAAGCTTTCTTAGCTCATAAGCATCAGTGATTTACAACTTTAGTGATTTAAAAAGCGACTTTTACGATTTGAAAAATGCCCTGTACCATTTAATTTGACTCACACCAGTCCAATACCTCGTTTTTAAACTAGTATCATACGCCCTTTGACTTATAGAGAGGATATTGTTACTATTACGCCTAAAGGTTGTATCTGAAATTTTCACAATCCTTAGGTTATTATCAAAAAATATTGCCAACAAAATTTCAGGTACTGTTTGGGAAATAGAGAAGGAAGCAGAAGAGGGATAGGGACTTCAAACCCTCATTTTGGGAAAGGGCCTTGATAGCTTTTGCATAAGATCCAAAGAAACGTTTGTGAATATAATTTTCCCATGGCTAAAATGCTATCTAAGAAGCATATATAGCCCAGAAGCGTAAAAGCAAAATTTATGTTTATATTTTAAATAAGCTAAAAGTCAAAATTAAGGAAAGAGAATAGAACAAGACTGTCGATTCACTAAAACAGCTGAAACATTCCTAACATTATCTGACTCAACTTTTTGGTTTTCATCAGTTTACACTTCATTTGGTAATCAACAACTAAGGACAGGAAATGTTTTCATCAATATGCATTTTTAATTATCATTGATTTGATTATCATTTAATTATTATTAAATATGTATATTTAATAATCAAACTTATTAAATATTTAACAATATATATTGTTAAATATTATTATTAAATTAGTGCATGAGTATCACTAATACTTCTACTTTTTTTCTCCCCTTTTCTCTTGTCCTTCTTAGGCGGTCGCAATGGGTCTCAGATTAGATTGTTAGAGGTCCCACTTAACGACAGTTAAAATATATATTGTCATTTTGGAGGAGCATATTCAATTATCATTTAATTACCATGCTGCTTAATTCTCTTCTCTTCGTTTAAACCTTTTAGATCTAACGGTCTGAAAGGCTCTTTTCGAGCTGCATTCTAACTCCAGCATTCAGAATATTTGGCATTTGGGCTCATGAAATTCAATTCATGGTGATGAGCTATTAGTGAGGAGTAATCCATGGTAATAAAAAGAGGAGCGTTGTCTAAATAGCTGACTTAAACGGTAAATTTCCATCAACGAATATTAAGATAGCTATTAAACGTAAAAACCGTTGGAAACAGAATCCAAATATAACATTCATTTGCATTTTATCTTTTGTTTAAAAATAGCTTAGAAAATATTTTTTAGCAAATATCTCAGAAGTATCTGAAACAAGCTTTAGGCGTACCAACGACGATATGCTAATACATATTTAAGTCATTAAAAGACTCGGCAAATACATACATAATGTCAAATACCTCAGATTGTTCAATGAGGAAATGAAAAGTAATTTACGGTTTAAAAGGATTCAAACGAGCCATTACAACAAAACTTCGACACAAAATTTAGGAATTGAACTTGTTTAACTTTCAGCCTATTTATCTACTACTGATCTCTTGGGAATAGATAACCACAATTTTAAAAATGGAGATAAATAGGCGAGAATTAAAACAAACAGTTCAATATAACAAGGAAAAACCCTGAATATAACTAGCAACATAACTTACAAAAATTTGAATTAGAAAGGGAACATTCCCCAATAAAGAATAGCAACAATAATTATCATTAAAAAACACTCATTAATCGGAATACTAGATATCACATTTCAAATAAACATTATTGACCGGCTGAAAAGTATTTTCACGTAGAAGGATTTCTTCCCGGTTCCCCCGACTTCCGAATGACACTAGAAGGACCAGGTTCTCCGATTTCCTGTTCAGGTCGAACTATAGATCGAGGCACCAATACGACTGTCCCGTCGGCAGCCTGTTGTAAACTGTATTCGTATGGAGAATATGGGTTTCCATCAGGATCACGTAGAGACTAAAAAAACCACGCATATATAAAACAAATGAAACTTGATATCACGCTTAAGATAACATCATTGAGTCTGTTAGAAGTATTCTTGCATAGTCGGATGCTGTTATCTGTTGTTCACTAGATCACTAATTACACTAAGATCTAGCTTTAACTTCTGTAAGTTTTTCTTTATATTTATATTTTATATAGATACCATGAACATGCAAAAAATCAATATAAAAAATTGTAACAATACAAAAACGATATTATCAAAAACTTATATATCTTGTAATTTAAGCCTCAATTTATCTTTTTTTCTTGCATAAATAACTCATATTTTGTATGGGGATTTGATGATTATTTTTAAAAACAACAAACTTACTAAAAAAAAAGAAGGAAAAAAAATCCAACATCTATAGGTCAGAGAAGCAATTATACGAATCTGTTGGCATCCTGTTGCACATTATGTTCATACGAAAAAAATAGGTTTCTTGAAGGATCATGTAAAAGCTAAATTTCAAAGCTAAAAAAATTTTCTTTTCAGCTTTATATATATTCATACATTTTATACGCAATATATATATATATATATATATATATATATATATATATATATATATATATATATATATATATATATATATATATATATATATATATATATATATATATATATATATATATATATTCAAACAATGTACATGGTAGATAAGGAAACTTGATATCCTGTCTGGAATGAACATTATTGAGTTTATGAGAAAGAGTGTTCACAAAGTCAAACGGTGTTTAATATAATATTCTGCGTCGACCAGACGACTGATATAGAAAAAAAAAACATCCTTCTAGGCAAAATATAAACTTCTGTTTTTTGTTCTTTCAAGGTTTGCAGCCAACACACCTGGTTGTCAGATTTTTGGAATATGGTCAATTTTCATCAGGGTTACACCTCTTTAAGGGTGCCCACCTTCTTCTAAAATTATGCAAATTTTTATGCTAATAAACATGGACGGGAAGATTCAAAATTCATGAATTTTACATATTTGGAATAAGCATTATTTTCCCTCGTTAGCAGCCTACGGTAACATATATTTATAATGACGAAGACCACACTGCCTTTCCATAATACAACTACAAAAGAGAGAATAATGAGGACTTTTTTTTCCCAAGACAGTGAACCAACAAAACCTATTTGAATATTTCGGCCCTATATCTAAGGGCCGTCTTCAGCAAAGAAAATAATAAACAATAAAACACTTACAATAAAAGTTTTCGGTTAAAAATCCATTTTTTTTTAAAATAGCCTTGGCATCATTACTTCTTAACGAAAAGTTTAGCCAAGTCTTGGCCCTTAGATATAGGGCCGAAATATTCAAATAGGTTTTGCTGGTTCACTGTCTTGGGAAAAAAAGTCCTCATTATTCTCTCTCTTGTAGTTGTATATATTTATATGGAGAATACAGGTTCTATCCGGATCACGTGAACACTTGGCCATTGAAAAACGTATGCATAGATGTTATACGAATTATATGTATATATGAATACATAACTATGTATTATATATATATATATATATATATATGTATATATATATATATATATATATATATATATATATATATATATATATATATATATATATATATACATATATTTAATATGTAATTATACCATATATATAAAATATAGCATGGCACTTATGTAAAGAAGTGAATTTTACTTATACGAAAAGAATCACAATACGCCACAGTAGCATCAATAGTATATTGGCTGACACAATTCGGTTTTTGCTTCTTTTTTTATAGCCAAACACAAGTCTCTAGAATCAAAGATCAACTTAAGTTTTAACACTTAAAGCTAAAGTCAAAGAACTATCTATATACATAAAGATATGGGCTAAAGTAGACTAAAACTCGATAAATAAAAGAAAAAAATATAAAAAGTAATATAAGATATATAAATTGAAAACAAATTAATATATTATAATTATATAATAAATAAGTATATTAACTATTATTAATAATTATATTTATTATTTAATAATTATTTAATCGGTACAGAATCAATTTTTATTATTAATTATTCATGTTAATAATTGAATTATAAATAACAATAATAAATTTAAGAAAGAATATATATAAATATATAGAAGCAATATAAAAAATCCAGATGATAAACAAAATGCTATATTTATTGTAACTTAACTAAAGTTAAAATTTTTTATGCTAGATTTTAAACTATATCAATCTAATACTTTTCATCTATTTTATGCATTAGTTTATGATCAGGTATATTACAAGTGGATCGATGATCGAGAGATAGTTCCAAGAGCCTCCTACACTGCACATATATCCAAACTTTCTACATGTCCCTGTAATCCTAGTGGGAAGATATGCTGACACTACACACAGAAGCCTAAAGTCTCCCAGTCCATACCCTGATAACCTCTAGAGGAGTAGAAGAACCCCACTTAAGGGCTGAGATAATAATATGTAGTGTAAAACGGGCGCAGCAAATTTTATATTGGTAAGAAAATACAGTACAAAAAGAGTTTCAATAAGTAACAATTTCAACATTTTTCGCTCATTAATTCCATTGGACACAAAAGGCCATGAGGTTAGTTACTTTTATTTTAATATTACTTCAAAGGAAGTTTGAGTGACATTTCTTTTCATTGCAACAATTTTCAAGAGGAGAGTCACAAGCCCAACAGGCCTGGGTTCTCATTGACCGAGGAAATGCTGGGCACTAATAAAACACAGGGGTATGCTCTACCCGTATCCATGAGGCTGGAGCAACCCAAATTGGAACAACTAGGTACGGATATAGACTCTATATCCAGTGGCACGTGGTCAGCAACAAGAGTTTGCATCCTTCTGGAAGAACACTACCACCACAAAAGGGTTACGGGTTTCCACCGAAATTAAAGTCTTGCTCTACAATGCTGAGACCTGGTCGGCTGCTGCTTCTGTACGTGACATCATAGGCGCGGGTAGAGCAAAGTTCTCAAGATATATCAAAGGAAGCACGTGGTAAGACTTTGTCTCAAACATCCAACTGCTTGCACTAACAAATCTGACCCTACATTATCGTCGGCTCGCCACTCGAACCTAACGGTGGTTCAGTCATTAAGTCCGCACACAAGCAAGGACACCGCCAGGATACTTTTCAGTTTCACCATCCCCCCCCCCACGCATGCCTGAAAGTGCCCCCGTGGAATGCAAAGATTCATATGGAGGGACAGCCTTACTCAGCACCTCGTTATGACCCGTGCTGACGTACAAGACACAACTACGCTTGCAGAGGACAATTCAGATCAGAGGTGAAGAGTTGGATCCCTCTGTAGGCTCGATCACCAGCAAGAGCAATAAGTAAAGTAGGTCATAGAGAGTTTCATATCTTATCTTTACCTATGGTTACAAGAAAGTTTTATTAGTAATTTATTCTTGAACAATTTTAAACATTTTTTTAGTGTTCTTGCCTCGAACATATGACAATTAACTATTAACTAAATTAACTCAGTAACTATTAACTAAATTAACTCAGTAAGTAACTGATAAATCAAAAGTTTTAAATTATTAATTTTACACCTTTACATTGTCCCCTCCCTTCTAGATAAAATTTGGGTGGTTTCCTTGTTTTGTTTTTGTTTTTTTTTTCTCATTCTACTCTTCATTCTCGATTTAAAGAAGAAAAGAAAAAAAAGTTTTACGCCAACCCTGATCCTTTTCCTATAAAATTTTAGGGATTATTTCTTTTTGGCATCAATCACAGAAACTACAAGTTCTACCCAATTTTTTTTTTCTCTGATGATTTTACGATTTTTGTTTCGTCCTCTCACCTGGAACACATGGCGATGAAGTAAAGCGAAGCGTTCCTTGATTCGTGCCTTTTCAGCGACTAGCATTTCTCGTTCCCGGACTAACCGATTTTTCCGGTCTTTGACTCGTCGTACTTCCTCAGCGAGAGTAAGAATTTGATCAAGTTTCCGTTTCCGACAATTTTGAGCTGCAACCTAAAACAACAAAGTACATATATAAACATTTTTTTGATACAAGTTCATGAAATAATATAGTCTCTTGGTATTTAATCGGGAAAAATATAGGCAACTTCTTCATAGTAAAGAGTTTATACGGGCTATCAGTACCTGGACAACAGGAGAAACATCAATTTTATTAAAAAGGGTTGCAACAATTTAGTGGCACATTTTGAATAGTTTCTAATAATAATAATAAAAATTAAAAAAATCATAAATAGGAGGCAAAAAAAAAAGAAAAGAAAAAAGAAATCAGCTTATGCAAAGACATCTACATCCCCATGAGTTTCATAGCCCAAAAAGGGAAAAAACTTTTTTGCTCAGAACGCAGATTTGGAAAGCCACAAACAGGTATTTCCAGATTGGATTTAAAGTTACTGGCCAAGAGCCGACTGTATTAGATTTATAGACTCGCTAAGAAAGCCTTAATGAAGACAAAAAAAAAGAGAGAGAGAAAGAAAAAGATTAGAATGTAACAATTCATTATATCAGAATTGAATGAAAGCATCAACATTATAGCAGAATGAAACGATCTCTTATTCTCGAAGTCCAAAAGAGATCCCTTGAGTTTCATATCAGTCATTATTCAAAGCATAAATATTGTCACATTAGTCCACCTTTTTCCTTTCTTATACGTTGACAACCAACTTCCGTATAATTTTAGGGCGTACATTCTTGGTCACCTCGAAAAAACATATTTTCATTAAATAAAACAAAAATCAAATATCATATGCTTCTAAGATATTAATCAATAATAATAGAAAAAACACCATTTTTCCAACTGAAAGTTAGGAGCAATATGAAAACTGAAAACAAACTGAAACTGGACCGTAAATAAGGGGAGCTGCCTTGTCCTCAATTCTCACTCTGGACCTTAAAAGTTTAAAATTCTTTAAAAGTACTTCTCTTTCAAATCAAACGGGTCTTGTGTTTCAGGAGGCGTTCTCAAAAAACTAGGACAGAAGGTCAAATTTTAGCGTAAAGAGCGAGGGATGACGGAGGGACAGAGAGGAGATTATAAACGGAATAATCTGTTTGTTTTAATTTTGCCGCTTACTTTCGGTTAAAAGACTTGTTTTTATTTATTTAATTTCTGACCGTTTTACAAATCCTGCCAGGATATCCGTACCCTTGATGTAAAATTTCCACCAGAAACTTCTCTTCTCACAGAAAGTTATCCCCTCAGAAAGTTATGCCCTTGCAGAATATTCCCCAAGTAAAATCTCTGTATATTTCTCATTAATAAATATTATATCCAAATAATCGACGAATTATCTCTGAATTCACTGTTTATAAGGAACTCCTAAGACTGAAAGCGAACTGTGCGTCCTACCTAGGTGAGCTTCCAGTAAATGTGTTACGCGAATTCGCCATTTTTCTTGCGAAGCCACTCTCTTCTATAATCGACCAATGTTTCCGTCAGCAAGTATTCTCTAGTGCATGGAAAAGAGCATATGTCCGCGTTATTCCAAAAGTAAGGTGGCCAAAATCTTGTGATCAGCTCTGGCCTATATCAGTAACTCCGAACCTTTCTAAAGTGGCAGAAACGTTTATTTACCGCAAACTTATGTCAGAAGTCTCTGCACATCTAGACCAGTATCAGTATGGATGCTTAAGAGGCAGCAGCACAACTATTTATTTAGTACGGATATGCCATCTCATTGTCGAGTGGCTCGACCAAGGAAGTGCTATAGTCGACCTTCTCCTCGTAGACTACCAAAAGGCTTTTGATTTTATTTGCCATTCCGTTGCTATTACAAATCTACGCACCATGGGTGCGCACAAACATATTCTCCTTTTAGTGATCAATTTTTTACAAGCCCGCTATCAGTGCGGTTTACAGTCTTTTCCCAGGAGATACCGACTCCGAATGGGTCGAGCTTACATGCGGAGCCCCACAAGGTACTAAGCTCGCTAGTCTACTGTTTTTGGCAGTGATAAATTTCATCCTTTTCGGCTATGAAGAAAGATTTAAGTATGTAGACGACTAGTCAGTCCTACTGAAGTACATTGTTGGGAAGTCTGAGGCTGTTCCCCAATTCTGTAACGAAATAATCAAAAACTTTAAAGATGAATGTGCTACGAACAGCCTCCAAATCAACGAAGGAAAGACTAAAATCCTTCGCTTTAATCCCCTGAAGAGAGACTTTGATTGCCCTCCTCCTCCTTATCCTAGTGAATCTTCGGCAGTAGTGCTTGGTGTCAAGTTTAGCATCGACTGCTCTTTCAGCCTTCATGTCGATACAATTATCAAAAAGGCAAATAGTGCGATGCGGACACTTATACTAATGCGTCGATTTGGTTTCTCAGTGGCACAACTAAGGATAGCCTATCTCACTTACATCCGACCAATTTTAGAGTGTGCATGTCCCGTATGGGGCCCGCAAGTCAATAACACTATTTACCTAAGTGACCAGCTTGAGTCAATACAAAAAAGAGCAGTCAAAGTAATATTGTGCGATGCTTTTACTGAATATAAGTTAGCATTATCCACTTTACAAATTCCCTCTCTTCAAGAGCGTCGTCTCAGTTTGATCCTTGAATTTGGCCAATATCTTCTCAGAAGTGATAAACACAGATCGATACTACCACCAGTTTTAGTGAAACATCGAAGTACTAGGTCGAAGAACATTGACAGATTAGCAGCACCTCCTTCACGCTCAAATCGTTTTTCCAACTCATTCATCCCTTTCTTTGTATCAAAGTCTAACAATTGTTGATTTAATCCTATTCGTCTTCTGATTTTTTCGTCGTTTGATTTAATCCTTTTTTTGTAAGCACAAGCGCCATTTAATTTTATGACTACGAGAAATTGTGCAAATAAAACCGATTATATTCTATTCTACTCTATGTTCCTCATGGGCTGTGAAGGATCATGTCATCCCCAGAGGCATAGTTATTGGACTTTTCAAATATTCTGAATAGAACGGCTATCTAAAAATTTAGATTGGTGTCTCTGGGAAAAAATAGGCACGGGAGGGAGGCTAATTGTCCTCCAATGTTTTTGGTCATTTAAAAAGGGCATGAAAACTTTTGGTTTCCGTTCGAATGAGCAATCTCCCGATCTTCTAAGACCATTGGTTCACCCCTGGAAAAAAAATAAATAAACGAGCATCGAGATTCTTTGCTTTTGGTAAAAAATAACAACAAAATACCACATTTTTGTTGATAGGAGCTTGCAACCTCTACAGTAAAGTTCTATGATACGCTGAATCTAATTGTGGGATGTTCAATAAATTTTCAAAAATTAGGCAAATTTTTATCAGGGTCTTAACTTTTGATATGGGATGTAAAAACTCATTGAATTTTATATATCTTGAATCAGCATAAAAAGCCAATTTCTGTGATGCATCAATTGTTGTCAAAATTCTTGCTTTTAGAGTTTCGGTCGCTATTGGGTTGCGCCACTCCTTACTTACAATTTCTCTGACTGTTTGTTAAAACCTCCCGAAGCGAGTAAATTACGTTCTCTACATACTATCAGGTGTATACCTTATCTTTCAAATTTTAGATCTGACATCCCTTTGTGGCAAGCCTTATCTGGTAAAATGCTTTGTACTTACTTGAGTAAATACAAAGAGGAAGAGTAGATCGACAGCCCCGCAGAGCAGAACAAGTCAGAGACAAATTACTCTGAATTGGGGATATGGTATATTTGATTAGTAATTTAGCATGGTATATATAATACTCATTAGATACGAAAATTACAGAATAAAGCGTAAAACCTTGTAGTGGCATGGTGGGTTGATCTGTGCTTAGCAATACAGGACCAAGGGCTCGATTCCCAGTTGCCAAATGGCCTGGAATTGCATATGGATTATGTATTCCAAAAGTCGAAACAAATGTAGAAAAGTTAAACTTGTAGTGCATAAAAACTTGTGTTTTATTTATTTATTTGAGAGAAATCGCGTCAGAAAAGAAGTCGACAAAAAATAATGGTTTGAAAAATTCGTTAATATTGCGAAGTTTCGACGAAAGAAAAAATTGATAAACCATGACATTCTGTTGTGCTTTCCTTGTGACAAAAGGGAATGAACCTGAAAAGCCTCAATTAAGGGGGACGGCCTTATCCTCTGTGTCGTCAAAAGGTATTGAGAATTCTGTTGATAAGACACTTACATGGATGGACAATGCAAAACCCAAAAAGGTAATATTTTGTACAAGCCAGCAATCAAATGGCAAATAAGGAAGGCGCACTTTGGGTCTCCAATCAATATTTTTTGACTCTCCAACAAAAGAAGAGGAGCTAAGGATAATCTTTGGAACCGAGTTACTGCCTAGGCGAAATTAGTCATTTACGAAGGATTTATAGCACCAATTAACCCGAGGGACTGCCAAAATAAGCAGAAGTACATTCGTAATAACACAAATAGACCGACATTAATAACACTCTTAGCACTATCATTGTTGCTGCTATTATTGATGTTAGTAGTAACGTAAATATTCAAAGGCACTGAATCACTTAAAAAACAAGCTTCAATTTTAAAGACTTACAACAGTAATTAGAATAGTACCAACAACCATAACATCTGCATAGACGATAATTAGTTGGATTAAATTTACTTATTGAAAAGACATGATTAAAGAGCATTGGTAGATAAAATATTCAAACTATATACATACATACATACATTATATATATATATATATATATATATATATATATATATATATATATATATATATATATATATATATATATATATATATATATATATATATATATCTATATATATAAAAATAAGTTGTCTGTCTGTCTGTCTGTGGATCAGGTGACGTCATGTTTCTGTATTGACTGACGTCATGAAATTAGTTGTCGTCATTTTTGCTTTGACGGTGACGTCATTAACGGTATTTAAGACATTTGTTCACGGAAAAATGTTTAATTATAAAATGACTGAAGAACCTACAATGGCAACAGCCGAGGAAGCTGCTCAAAGAGTTTATGCCAAAAAACTTGCTGCTGATAGAGAAAGTAAGAAAAGAAAGCGTTCCGAGGAATCACAAGAACAGCAAGAAAACAGGCTTGCGGCTAAAGAACGCAAAACCGCGCAGTTAGATGAAAATCCACCTGGACAGCGAGAGTCAAAACATATCAAAACTGAAAATGATAGCGATGATGATTGGGTTTGGGATTTTGACTTGGATAAGGTCATCAATGCCTACCAGATTTAAGTTAAAAAAACAAAGGTTCGTCGATATGTACTTCATAGTGACGCTGAAAAATAAAGAAGAAAAAGAAAACTGAAAAAAAGAAAAAAGGTAAAAAACTAAAAAAAAAACTAAAAAGAAAAAACACTCAAAGAGAAATTACAGACCGGGACACAAATGACGACCGAGACAGAGGGAATATAAGTGACGACCGGGAACCTCAAAGAGAAATTACAGACTGGGACACCCGGACACAAATCACGACCGGGACACAGGGAATATAAATGACGACCGGGACACAGGGACACAACTACAACGAGGACGCCGGGGGCACAGGCGGGATATATAAATGACGACCGGGACACATGGATTGTTCGAATAGAAATTACAGACCGGGACACCGGGACACAAATGACGACCGGGACACCGGGACACAGGGAATATAAATGACGACCGGGACACTCAAAGAGAAATTACAAACTGGGACACCGGGACACAAATGACGACCGGGACACAGGGACACATCATTAGAATAATGAGGTATAGATCTGAATACGGATTGTTTTTCCCATGGACAATTATATGTTGCATGTTCAAGAGTCAGTAAACCTGACAATCTATTTATATGCACAGACAATGGGACAGCGAAGAATGTTGTATATTCGCATGTTTTACGTAGTTAAAAACATATATTTATATCTATCTCTATTCACAGGTGGGACACAGGGACACAACTACAATGGCGCGTAACGACTTACGCGCGCGGGGGGGCTTGGGGGGGGGCGCGAAGCGCCCCACCAACTAGGTGTTGGGGTGGCGCGAAGCGCCACCCCAACAGCTAGTATATATATATATATATACAAAAGTATACAGGCTGATAGTACAAAAAATTTCACATGAACTGACTCTAATGACGAAATAAGAACTGATTCAAAAAAAAAGAAAAAAAGAAAAAGAAACAAACATTTATAACAAAGTATTGAAATAACAAGAGCATTTAAACACCTTAGCAATATGGGTATACATCGATAATTCCTTATAGACCGTAAAATGGTTTACTCCCCCTTCCCCTCCAAATAAAAAATCAAGAAAAAACGATCGTTAGGAGCTAATTAAAAACATTTAATTTTTGAAGTGAAGAAGAATACTAAAATAAATAGAAACAATAAAAAGTTCAGAAACGCTACCAGGGACCTTAGTTTTCACTTTCTTAGTTTCAATTTATGTACTTTTATGCAATAAAAATTGGAATTTAGTCCTCCAAAATATTTAAAATTCGAACTATGGTACCTTTTCTCCTGTATATCCTGTTTAAAAATTTCACATGCATCTATAAATAATTTTTTTTTAATTGTTCACCTTATTTTTTCCTCTTCGTCGAATGTCTCGGATTAAGGACAACTGGTTTTCAGACAAGTCATATTTGGCCAGTCTTTCGTTGAACTCGTCCATTGGCAGGTTAATAATATCTTCGACTGACATCGGAATTCCTAAAGCTCTCGCCCTCTTTTCGTCACGGCCTATTTGATCACTTTCCCCATCTGTTGACGACCGAGAACCTAAAAATAAATATGTTCATGAATATAAAGGAAAAGCAATAAAATAGGCTTCCAGATTTACCAAATTTCGTCCGTATTGAATCCGTATTCATTTCCTCTAGAATGAAGATATTGATTTAAACTTCTTTGCTTGACCACTTCTACTTGCAGTTTCCATCACACGTTCTTAAAACCCAAATAAGAAAAAAATTCTTTGGAAATATAACTTTCTTCAAGAGAGAGCTATAAAAAAGGGAGAGAGGATGGAAAAAGAGTGTGTGTGTGTGTGTGTGTGTGTGTGTGTGTGTGTGTGTGTGTGAGAGAGAGAGAGAGAGAGAGAGAGAGAGAGAGAGAGAGAGAGAGAGAGAGAGAGAGA
>NW_027062694.1:35902-57341 GCF_032884065.1 Artemia franciscana
ACCTAGTGAATCTTCGGCAGTAGTGCTTGGTGTCAAGTTTAGCATCGACTGCTCTTTCAGCCTTCATGTCGATACAATTATCAAAAAGGCAAATAGTGCGATGCGGACACTTATACTAAAGCGTCGATTTGGTTTCGCAGAGGTACAACTAAGGATAGCCTATCTCACTTACATCCGACCAATTTTAGAGTGTGCATGTCCCGTATGGAGCCCGCAAGTCAATAACACTATTTACCTAAGTGACCAGCTTGAGTCAATACAAAAAAGAGCAGTCAAAGCAATATTGTGCGATGCTTTTACTGAATAATATGAAAAAAACTTCGTTTTCTTAAAGAGTTAAAGAGGCTGCGTCCCAAAGTCGAACCTTAAAACGTACAGGAATTAGAAGAGGCAGTTGGGGGCTGCCGCCCCCCAAACCCCCAGCTTTTAAAGACTCTTTTGTACAGGTTTTTTGTTTTTTTGCTAACCCCCCCGCTCTTGGCTTCGGAAAGGCCCTCTTTTAATTAACAAAAAATTGAAATGAATGAATAATGGAATAACTTCGAAAAATGTTAAACACAAGAGGACAGGAGAACCATTGCGCCGAAACTAGTAATTAGTAACAATGAAGCCCCCCCCCCCAAAAAAAAAAACCTGTACAAAAGAGTCATTAAAAGCTGGGGGTTTGGGGGGGGCGGCAGCCCCCCAACTGCCTCTTCTAATTCCTGTACGTTTTAAGGTTCGACTTTGGGACGCAGCCTCTTTAACTCTTTAAGAAAACGAAGTTTTTTCATATTATTTCTGTACGTTTTTCTACAATCCATGGTGGATGTAATTTAATAATTCCTGTACTCCTCGTACAGGAATTAGGAGAGGAACTTGGGTGGCTGCCGCCCCCCCGCTTTTAAATCATTTTATAAAAATAAAAAAAATAGATAGAATGACCGAAATGTTTCTTTTGCTCATAAGAAGCTAATAATCTGTTATCTCTCAAATGATAAGCTGTACAGGTGTTATCAAAATTTTTTTTGATGTTGTGAAAAAAAACCGCCCGTAAGGGACTTGAACCCTTGACCCGAGGATTAAAAGTCTCACGCTCTACCAACTGAGCTAATAACTTGCATGTGTGTAAATATAACTTCTCAATAGCTTTTAAAAATTTCAAATTAACATGGGCTCTTATGGAGTGAAATCCGTTAATTAAATAGCTAATGGTGGTTTCTGGAAAACAGGGAAGGAGTTATCGGATCGAGCTGAAATTTCGCGGATAAGCTCCTGGGCCGTAGGGGACCTTAACTTGTGAATTTCAGCCCGATCGGACAACGTTAAAAGGGGTGGGGGGGGGGGGGGGGGTTGGAGGGTCGAAACTTTCGGGGGGTTAAGATTTTCCTACGAAACTTTCATGGGCACTTACTCGGAGAATTCCGCATCGAATGAGTCTTCGTACACCCAGATCCGATGTCGGATGTGACCTGTAGGCGTCTAGGAAAAAAAGTAAATGAATTTTAAGTGGCTATGCGTGGTTTCTGGAAAACAGGGAAGGAGTTATCGGATCAAGCTGAAATTTCGCGGATAAGCTCCTGGGCCACAGGGGACCTTAACTTGTGAATGTTCGGACAACGTTAAAGGGGGGCTTGGGTTGACAGGTCGAAACTTTCGGCCAGATTTCCCCATGAAGAAAAAGTTGGAGGGGGATGAAATTTTGCAGGTTTCTTAGTTGGAGCTCGGGCTACGAAATGCATCCCTCCCCATCCGTCTGCGACCACTGGAACCGAAGATCGCTTAACATTGTCGTGTGTCGCCTCTTTATAGAGGCACGAGTGTGCCTCCTTGATATAAGTTAGCATTATCCACTTTACAAATTCCCTCTCTTCAAGAGCGTCGTTTCAGTTTGATCCTTGAATTTGGCCAATATCTTCTCAAAAGTGATAAACACAGATCGATACTACCACCAGTTTTAGTGAAACACCGAAGTACTAGGTCGAAGAACATTGACAGATTAGCAGCCCCTCCTTCACGCTCAAATCGTTTTTCCAGCTCATTCATCCCTTTCTTTGTATCAAAGTCTAAAAATTGTTGATTTAATCCTATTCGTCTTCTGAATTTTTCGTCGTTTGATTTAATCCTTTTTTTGTAAGCACAAGCGCCATTTAATTTTATGACTACGAGAAATTGTGCAAATAAAACCGATTATATTCTATTCTATGTTCCCCATGGGCTGTGAAGGATCATATCATCCCCAGAGGCATAGTTATTGAACTTTTCAAATATTCTGAATAGAACGGCTATCTAAAAATTTAGATGGGAGTCTCTGGGAAAAAACAGGCACGGGAGGGAGGCTAATTGTCCTCCAATGTTTTTGGTCATTTAAAAAGGGCATGAAAACTTTTGGTTTCCGTTCGAATGAGCAATCTCTCGATCTTCTAAGACCATTGGTTCACCCCTGGAAAAAAAAAATAAACAAGCATCGAGATTCTTTGCTTTTGGTAAAAAATAACAACAAAATACCACATTTTTGTTGATAGGAGCTTGCAACCTCTACAGTAAAGTTCTATGATACGCTGAATCTAATTGTGGGATGTTCAATAAATTTTCAAAAATTAGGCAAATTTTTAACAGGGTCTTAACTTTTGATATGGGATGTAAAACTCATTGAATTTTATATATCTTGAATCAGCATAACAAGCCAATTTCTGTGATGCATCAATTGTTATCAAAATTCTTGCTTTTAGAGTTTCGGTCGCTATTGGATTGCGTCACTCCTTACTTATAATTTCTCTGACTGTTTGTTAAACCTCCTGAAGCGAGTAAATTACGTTCTGTACATACTATCAGGTGTATACCTTATCTTTCAAATTTCAGATCTGACATCCCTTTGTGGCAAGCCTTATCTGGTAAAATGCTTTGTACTTACTTGGGTAAATCCAAAGAGGAAGAGTAGATCGACAGCCCTGCAGAGCAGAACAAGTCAGAGACAAATTACTCTGAATTGGGGATATGGTATATTTGATTAGTAATTTAGCATGGTATATATAATACTCATTAGATACGAAAATTACAGAATAAAGCGTAAAACCTTGTAGTGGCATGGTGGGTTGATCTGTGCTTAGCAATACAGGACCAAGGGCTCAATTCCCAGTTGCCAAATGGCCTGTAATTGCATATGGATTATGTATTCCAAAAGTCGAAACTAATGTAGAAAAGCTAAACTTGTAGTGCATAAAAACTTGTGTTTTATTTATTTATTTGAGAGAAATCGCGTCAGAAAAGAAATCGACAAAAAATAATGGTTTGAAAAATTCGTTAATATTGCGAAGTTTCGACGAAAGAAAAAATTGATAAACCATGACATTCTGTTGTGCTTTCCTTGTGACAAAAGGGAATGAACCTGAAAAGCCTCAATTAAGGGGGACGGCCTTATCCTCTGTGTCGTCAAAAGGTATTGAGAATTCTGTTGATAAGACACTTACATGGATGGACAATGCAAAACCCAAAAAGGTAATATTTTGTACAAGCCAGCAATCAAATGGCAAATAAGGAAGGCGCACTTTGGGTCTCCAATCAATATTTTTTGACTCTCCAACAAAAGAAGAGGAGCTAAGGATAATCTTTGGAACCGAGTTACTGCCTAGGCGAAATTAGTCATTTACGAAGGATTTATAGCACCAATTAACCCGAGGGACTGCCAAAATAAGCAGAAGTACATTCGTAATAACACAAATAGACCGACATTAATAACACTCTTAGCACTATCATTGTTGCTGCTATTATTGATGTTAGTAGTAACGTAAATATTCAAAGGCACTGAATCACTTAAAAAACAAGCTTCAATTTTAAAGACTTACAACAGTAATTAGAATAGTACCAACAATCATAACATCTGCATAGACAATAATTAGTTGGATTAAATTTACTTATTGAAAAGACATGATTAAAGAGCATTGGTAGATAAAATATTCAAACTATATACATACATACATACATTATATATATATATATATATATATATATATATATATATATATATATATATATACAAAAGTATACAGGCTGATAGTACAAAAAATTTCACATGAACTGACTCTAATGACGAAATAAGAACTGGTTCAAAAAAAAGAAAAAAAAAGAAACAAACATTTATAACAAAGCATTGAAATAACAAGAGCATTTAAACACCTTAGCAATATGGGTATACATCGATAATTCCTTATAGACCGTAAAATGGTTTACTCCCCCTTCCCCTCCAAATAAAAAATCAAGAAAAAACGATCGTTAGGAGCTAATTAAAAACATTTAATTTTTGAAGTGAAGAAGAATACTAAAATAAATAGAAACAATAAAAAGTTCAGAGACGCTACCAGGGACCTTAGTTTTCACTTTCTTAGTTTCAATTTATGTACTTTTATGCAATAAAAATTGGAATTTAGTCCTCCAAAATATTTAAAATTCGAACTATGGTAACTTTTCTCCTGTATATCCTGTTTAAAAATTTCACATGCATCTATAAATAATTTTTTTTTAATTGTTCACCTTATTTTTTCCTCTTCGTCGAATGTCTCGGATTAAGGACAACTGGTTTTCAGACAAGTCATATTTGGCCAGTCTTTCGTTGAACTCGTCCATTGGCAGGTTAATAATATCTTCGACTGACATCGGAATTCCTAAAGCTCTCGCCCTCTTTTCGTCACGGCCTATTTGATCACTTTCCCCATCTGTTGACGACCGAGAACCTAAAAATAAATATGTTCATGAATATAAACGAAAAGCAATAAAATAGGCTTCCAGATTTACCAAATTTCGTCCGTATTGAATCCGTATTCATTTCCTCTAGAATGAAGATATTGATTTAAACTTCTTTGCTTGACCACTTCTACTTGCAGTTTCCATCACACGTTCTTAAAACCCAAATAAGAAAAAAATTCTTTGGAAATTAACTTGTTCAAGAGAGAGCTATAAAAAAGGGAGAGAGGATGGAAAAAGAGTGTGTGTGTGTGTGTATGTGTATGTGTGTGTGTGTATGTGTGTGTGTGTGTGTGTGTGTGTGTGTGTGTGTGTGTGTGTGTGTGTGTGTGTGTGTGTGTGTGTGTGTGTGTGTGAGAGAGAGAGAGAGAGAGAGAGAGAGAGAGAGAGAGGAGAGAGAGAGAGAGAGAGAGAGAGAGAGAGAGAGAGAGAGAGAGAGAGGAGAGAGAGAGAGAGAGAGAGAGAGAGAGAGAGAGAGAGAGAGAGAGACAGAGACAGAGAGAGAGAGAGAGAGAGAGAGAGAGAGAGAGAGAGAGAGAGAGAGAGAAAGAGAAAGAGAGAAAGAGAGAGAAAGAGAGAGAGAGAGAAAGAGAGAGAGAGAGAGAGAGAGAGAGAGAGAGAGAGAGAGAGAGAGAGAGAGCGAGAGAGAGAGAGAGAGAGAGAGAGAGAGAGAGAGAGAGAGAGAGAGAGAGAGAGAGAGAGAGGAGAGAGAGAGAGGAGAGAGAGAGAGAGAGAGAGAGAGAGAGAGAGAGGAGAGAGAGAGACGAGAGAGAGAGAGAGAGAGAGAGAGAGAGAGAGAGAGAGAGAGAGAGAGAGAGAGAGAGAGAGAGAGAGAGAGAGAGAGAGAGAGATCGCTAAACTTATAAATAATAACGAAGACCAGAAAGGTTGAGATGCCCGGACTTGTCTTACGCCTGATTCCTAATTAGACCAGATTTCCTAGGGTAAAAACAAGTACATACAAAGACATTATTATTTATATTTTTTTATTTGCACGTATATCAATTCTATGTGAGAAGACGTGAAATAGTTTAGCTAGCAACATGAGTTGCTCATGGTTGTTTATTTTTGCATACTTTTATTTATTCATTTTTTTTTCGTGCATTTTTCTTATTTTCAGCATTGCTGTTCCTTTTGTATATGACCTTGGAAGATTTTGTCAATAAACCTATTAATCCTTTTTCAAACGCCTAGATATTAGATTGATATGCAATAACCAGGAAACCCTTTAGTACATAACCAAGGATAATAAAGACTGATAAAAATCGACAGACTTTCCCTTCCGTATGATGGAGTTTATTTCTCCTCCTCTCTTTATTTCTAAAATAAGGTTAAAGTTGCGATTATTCTTTTACCCCCTCGACCATTCACTCTTAGTAGGCAAATTCTAAAAATTCTAAGAGCAGATTTAGCTAGATCTAAGGGCAAAATGCAGACTTTATTATTTTCCATCTTATACAGTGTATTTCTCTTCCCTTTCTAATTTTAAAATAGGGTTAGAATTCCAATTATTTTTTTTGCCCCTCGGGCATTCCATCTAAGCAAGCAAATTCTAAAAATTAAAAACATTTTCCTTAAAATCTAAGAGAAAAAGCGGACTTCAATTTCTTCCCATATGATCGAGAGGTTTTCCTTCCCCTTCGTATTTCTAACGTAAGGAAAGGGTTAAAACTACTTACTTAATCCCTCGGTCATTCGCTGTTAGTAAGCCCTAAAGAATTAATAGCCAATTTAGCTAAATCTAAGGACAAAATGCTGACTTTCGATTCCATTAATCCAATGTAGGGAACTTCCTTCCACCTTCCTATTTCCAAACTACGGTTTGAGTTGCGAATTTGACCCCTCAGTCGCTCACTCTGTAATGTCAGGTTACGAAGCAAACGTCCTTTTATTAACCATATCTTAGTAAGCACAAGTATAGCTTATATAGCGGCCAGTGTCAGGAAAAATTAATATAACTTTTACATCGAGGCTTCGCAAAGATACACCTGTTTTATTTAGAATCTGCTTAATGATTAAATCTAAAATCTACACATGATAAAAAAAGAAATAGTAATAAAAAGCTGTAAAAAAAGACTTACTCATTGCGGAACTGTTATTCGTTCGTTTATCTCTGGACAAAGGCCTATAGGAAAGTTCTTCTTGTGCCCTACTCATACTGTAACTGTGGTTGTGATGTAAGGCATCAAGGGCAGTGCTTCTCATATCGAGGGTATGACTCTGGTACTCTGGATAGGGATATTTTAAATCGCTGGTTAAAAGCATATGTTCATTGGAAGGGTCTAGACTACTTCCAAAATACGAGCCATCTCCTGACGCTGTAATAAAATAAATATATGAGTTTAACTGACCCAATTTTGTGCGGTCCCGCATGGCTCAGTTCCTATGAGCTTCTTTTCCTCACCATCAACATAACTTATACAACTTTCTATTGCCAACTCAGAAGAAAAGAGATAGATTGCCATCTCGTCAGTCGGGAATCCAAAGGTCGTATCTCAATAATTGTAAATTTTTCAGAAGACCAAAAAAGGAACCTCACAACTTTTTTATTCCCTCCAATAATCGTAAAAAAAGCCCGACTGATATGTAAAATCATTACATATCAGTCCGTTTTTGTTTTACGGTTGTTGGAAGGGAAAGAAAAAAAAGTGTCCTGTTTTTTTTTTTTTTTGCTCTTCTGATAAATTTACAATCATAGAGATACGACCTTTCCATCCTCGACTAACGATGAATAAAATACAAAAAGTAGCCTTACTTTAATCACTGACTCTAAAACATAGAATTTTCTAGAAAGTTTCTAATTATCATAAGTGAGGCCAGAAGAGAGGGGGACTTGTCGTAACTAATGTGCAAATGACCCTGATTTTGTGTAAGGTGAATTAGGCTTTACAGTAAAAAAGATGCTGCTTTCGTCGCATGCAGAGATCGAAAGTCAATAATGAGCCATTTAGGAGAAGACGAAGAAAAACCATCAATATTTAAAAATTCTTAAAATTGGTCATAAATATGAATTAAAGGAATTGACCAAGACAAAACATTTATATTAATGTTTGTCAAGACTATAAATACTGGCACATTATTTGGCGGCATTTGATTAATAATAACAATGAAATTTTGATATTAAATAAGGATTCTGAGCTAGCTGTTGCTTTCACATGAGCAAGTTATATGAAAATATACGAAATTATCGGAAAAAGTGAAAAAACTTCTGATTTCCATGGCGGAAGAGTGAACAAGCCAAAGGTCCACCAGTATACGCGCCTTGGGAATTCGCTTACCTAAATTCTGCCACCACTCCAATGGAATAAGACCATAAATATTCTTTTTTCATTAAATAACTGATGTCCTTATGCTTTTGTAATTTTTTTTTTTTTTTGGGGGGGGGGAATGTGACATTTTATATATATATATATATATATATATATATATATATATATATATATATATATATATATATATATATATATATATATATATATATATACATATATATATATAGTGCAAAATGCCTAGCTACAAGGCAGCTTTGTAGCCGCTGTTCTAGTTATTCAAATATACTGAAATTTTGCTGAATTGGTATACGAATAAAAATCTGAATGTATAAGCCAAAACTAAACTAACAAGGGTCAACATTCATATTTATTTTTATTTTTTATTGGTAACAGAACGTTTTATTCAAGGAAAAAGAAGATAATAATAAACTCCACTTATACTAATAAAGAAACGAAAAATAGGATAAAGGTAAAGACAATGGATGTTCTGCTATTGCAATTTAACCATAATTCATAAGGATTTGGATAGTGAAATAGGGATATAACTTCCGGAGAAATAAAACTACACATAGTCGAGGGCGCCACCAAACAAAAGTAATAAATTATTTTTCACGTCCATCGCTTTTCCTAAAAAGGACAATTCATGTGCTTCAAAAGTAAGAGTTGTCTTTCCGCAGAGACACTTAAAAAAAGATTCATTAAGAAATACATAAATCTAAACGAATTGCAAAACACCGATCCGCAACATTTAGCCTAACTTGGCATAAAAAATTGAGGACACAAACTCTGTCAACTTTAACAGGCTTTATAACACTTTAGTAAGTACCTGGAACCCGAGCTTGGCTTAGTCCCTGACACTCGGCACACTTGTATATAGGTGATTCTGCAATTACGCATTGCCAAAATTATTGTATTATTCATTAGTTTTAAGCCGTAAGGTGGCAAATCAGCAATTTCAATTGAATTAAGAAATTCTGGCGCGAATTCAATTCTGTCTTCCTGTTTATCCTTCACAGACGCTTGGGCAGGAGATCCCAAGGATCCTTGGGGGATCTCAACAGGGATTTTCATTAAGAATCGAGGAAACCGAAAAAAGATTCCAAGACATAATAAGAACCAGAAAAAGATCATTTAGTTTTGAGCATTGGAAGATTGTTCTATGGTATTGGGTTGAGCTACAGAAAAGTATATTTTTAGGCCACAAGTTCCCTCTTTTAGGGACGAGGTCTTAAGATCAATCCTAACAGAGGAAAAATTCCGTACTCACAGTCAAACCTTATATGAAGGCGTGATTAAAGTTAATAATAGTCTCAACGTACTTAAAATTGCTAAATTATGCTTACAGTTATCTTGAGGGAATCGTTTTCCATAGAACTGGTGCTTCTTTTGTGGAGGTTGACGGGACTCGGCGTTACCCAAGGGAGCAATTGTTCCGTTACTGGCACTTCTTAACGAGCTATAAATACCAACAACATATATACATAAATTCTAAAATGCTTCTTGAGCATTACTCAAGTGTATCTGGCAAATATATAGGTGTAGTTTACTCTTGAAAATTAAAATGTGGAACTCTATCCACATTTTCGGCTTTTTAAAGATTAGATGATATGAAATCCAGTCAGTTCAAAAAAAGATAATGATTTAGCAAAATATTAGTAGAAACAGAAGCACAAATAATAAATTAAAACTTTCACAATTGATTATAATCGGTTATAGCTTTGCGTTGATAATTCCCACTTAAAAAATGAAATTAGTAGTAACGCCAGTAGAAAAATCAACAATAGCCACAGCTAATTTTCCAGGAAGCAAATTGGCCCATTGTTACCAAAACTATTGTTTCACATTATAAATTATGTAATAGATTTATTACAATTTATTTTGGTTATTTGCATTACCCTGTGCCCAACCCGAAAGAGCACATCTAACATACTTTAGTAGATTAGGGTTAATAGAAGAATCCAAAATAGCTAAAAATAATTTAGCAGGAAGCAAATTGACCCACTATTTCCCAAATTTATGACTCTATATTGTTATATAGTATATATACAGTGCATATAGTCGTAATCAACGTTTTCATTTCATCGAGTCCAATACGAAAGGGCATATCAAGAATTTTTCACATATTGACGTCATTGGAACAATCACAAAACCTGATTTAATTTTTAGAGCAAACTGGCAACTGGCCAATAATTACTAATTTATTTTTTTCATTTACTTATATAGATCATAAAAAGATGGCATATCAGAATAACACTACCTTTTTTCAAATTTATCAATATTTAATCTAAAAATTTTCCCCTTACACATTAAAGTATCTTCTTCACAAACGTACATTTTATTATCTTGTATCGACTACTTTCAAATAAATGGATTGGCTCATTGATAACTATCATTTTCCCAACTACGAAAATAAACCATTACTGATTGTTTCCCTTAGTTAAAGCATCAAAATAAAACAATTTCCCACATGGATCCATTTTGGGTCTATTCATACCAGTTTTATATAATCTTTTTTTTTTAGTTTTAGTTTTTCAGAATTGTGAAGTTCTTAGGCCAGTAGTATATTTTTGTTAGTATTGCCACATTGAACCGTGAAATAAGCAAAGCTTATTAGTCAAATTTAATAGTGCTTTTTGCTCGTGAAAATATAAACATTGACAACCTCTAGAATCTCAAATACATCTAAACTTTCAAAGGAAAGCTATACTTTTTTAATTCTTTTTGCCACTATAATTTTTTTTTACCTTATCTTTTTGTTAATTCTTCAACCAAATTTTCCTTTTTTTTTAAATTGCCACACGTCCCTTTCAAAACTTCACGTATGGAGTTCTTTTTGACTAATAATGGATCCCGAATTCCCTATTTTTTAGGTATTTGTAGTTGGGTAAGTTCCGACTTAGCCAATTCAAACAATCTGAGATTATGTTTTATGTGTTTTGTGATTCGGCAAGTGTCTGTATGTGTTAGGAATTGCGATGAATTATAGATTATGCGTGTGGATTTGAGTTCTCTGTAGACATATTAATTTTAGAAATGTTGATTAATTGTTTAGTATGGGTGCTGGAAGAGTGAAATTTTTTTTACGAGAAAGTGTAATAATACTCATTTTTTTTTTTTTTTTTTTTTTTTTTTTTTTTTTTTTTTTTTTTTTTTTTTTTTTATAGTCGCCCCAAACACACAAATTTGCGTCGAGATTTATTGTGAATTTAATGTGGTAATGTTTATTTTGTTGTATTACTATTACATGGAGATCTACTCGTTGTGTTTTTTGTAACCCATTTGTTAATAGAAAAATAAAATAAAATTTTATTTTCACCATCCTTGATAAAAAGAAAAAGAAAAAAAGGGGCTACTTGTATTCATACGAATACGTTTTCCATGCAGTTGAATCCAACAAAATTAGCTATCACACTGGACACGTACACTATTTTTTTCAAAGAGCTCGATTCTTGGGGGGGGGAAGTGACTTATACGGAATTTGTTAAAACATTTTAGGGCTAACCATGGAATTTCAGCATCTCATGGGGGAGGGGCGATGTCCAAAGCCCCCTTCCTAGAAATTTATTTATACATGGTAGTAGTTGATGGTTTCTCGGTGTATATAAAGGCTAGTTCATATCTGCGTATTTAGATACTGAAGGACAGTGTTGAGGAATTGGCATAATTTGAAAAGATAAGGTTCTTACAATTCGTCATAAGATTGTATGTTTCAACACTAATAACAACAATTTTGTTGCTGGGGTAGCCATTAAACTAGTGTCCTCTTTTATTTTAGTATTTTGAATAATATCTCACTAAGAATAACAATTATATTTCGATAACAATTATGTTTTCGATGTTACAAAAAGAGCCGTTCACCCAAAATAACAGGCATGTCACACACACACACACGCACACGCACACACACAACACACACAGACGCAAAAAAAGCGAAAATACCCTATAAACAAGCCTGGTAAAAAGAAAGGGGACAGAGAAAAACTCAGAAAAAAATAAATAAACTGAGATGCATATTTTCAGCAAATCAATAAGAAATTAAACAGAAAGGATAAAAGATAGATTGTTACTGGCAGAAAAAACACAAATAAACGGAAACCAGACGCTATATAACTGGAATATTTTATCAAATAGGAAAAAAGGAAAGAAAATGACTAAATTGCTGCAATATAAATTTTGGAGTTTGGTAGTTGTAATAATAGAGTACAAAGAAATGGGCCCTCTTCCTTACATCATAATAAAAAAGTCATGGAAAAACTTAATTAGTATTAATGTTTAGCGAATTCTGCTTAATTCAACGGAACTAGTAACTTGTAAAACTAGTAAAAAAAACCAACCTGGCATAACCTAAATAATGATGCTCCGCCCAATCAGCTTCAGTGGGTCGATGCAGCGGCGCCTCAACACCACCAATTGAGCCATGCCGAGAATCTGGGATACTATGAGCAACATTTGGTATGTTTGAGTTACCATCAATCATACGCACACCATAGGAGCCTGAGGTTAACGAAGTCATGGATTAGGTACAATTTCGTTCGCTTCTTTATCTCCTTTTAAACAACTTCATTAGAGGCACATATTCTTTTTTTTTATATATGTCTAAAACAGTCTATATAAGATATCATTGAATTTTTTCTTAAAGGGGGCGAAAGGCACAGAGAGGCCCTCTGGGTACGTATCTTCCTCATTATGCTCAAATTGTCAATTTTACTCACATATTATAACTGTTGTTTCCCTGCATACGCTATTTTCCTATTTTTGCCATTGTTTACAGATTATACCCACAATAGAAGAATAAAAATGAAACATTGTTTGAGTTTCAAGACATTTTAAGGAACAAAGATATCAGCTACGTGACCAGACCTTCATTATCTTTTATTTGGGGCCGTGGGCGAGGGGATTACAACGAAAGAAGTGAAGACTGGTGAATTAGGCTATGTAAAAATACATATAAAACTTTAGAACAGACTGTGATTTATTCGCTAAAATACCACAATGTAGAATAGCATAAATTCATAACCGCATAAAATAGTTTGGAAAAAAAATACTGGTAAAAAATCACAGTACAAAATTATTAGCAATCAGTTTCTTATTGAATGCTAAATTTGGCCAATTTTATTGCCAGTAAAATTGGTAATATAATAAGGTACATAGAATTCCAGTGCCTCGTCGTCAACACAACTGGGCAAGACTTAAGTTTGATCCAGACCCTTATGGTGTTGGGAAAGATAAATATTTTTTTTTTAATTTTTTTTTTTTAACGGAGAAAAAATGCTTGTCAACGTCACGTCTGAATTATTTAAGTCCAAATTCATAGCCAGAAGATGAGGTCTTTTTAAATGTTATCGTAAGTCTAATGAGCATGATTTGGGGTATTTAGGATTTAGTTATGCACCCAAAGACCTACCAGGTGAAACCAATGCTATTATAAAATAAAACTAAAAAATACTAAGGGCAGGCATATGCGCGGGAGGGATTTCCTTTGAGCCCCCCTATAATCCCAATGTTCCCCCAATATGTTCTTGTTTTCCGTATAATTTCGCTTATAGCTGTTTTTTTTTTGGAGTTGTCCCCTCCTCTCACTATAAAAACAAATTCTGCGCGCCAACCGACAAACTGGGTAAAGTAAATGTACTTACGAAATAAATAGGCATACTAAGGACCGGTGCATACATAGTGGGGGGGGGGGGTTCGATACCTCGCCTTAAAATCTAGTTTGTACATAAGCGTTTTTTCAAGTTGGATACACCATAGTCTCGAGGTTTTTTTCTACATCTTCTTGTATTTTTACCCGTTATTCTTATATTTTCCACTCTATGAAAAGAAAAGAAAAGAAAGTGCCGCGTGCATACCTGACGGAGGCTTTTCTCCTAGTTAGTCCAGAAAAGAGCACTAGTATCTTTTATCATAATAATCAGCATTTGATATGCAAAAGGAAATCTTACTTCATGAAGAAAAAAATAGTCTTTACAAAAACACGGTTGAATAGCGTGAGACCAAAGTTGGACGCCTATGAAAAAAGAATAATTTTTCAAAGTGAATATGACATGGAACCAACATTTAAATTTATAACTGATTTTGATTAAATGATTTTGATGAATGACAGTCTCAGCATACCGACAAATAAAAGAACTCCTATTAACGCTAATGAAATTAAAGTAAGCACAATGAATTTATGGTTAATGTTTGAACGTGCAAATGTTGGAGCGCTGAGAGTATAGAACGAGAAGAAAACAAGTTAACTTTTTAACTAGAGGGATTGCCCCTAGTAAGAAACAACGGTAAACAGAGGAGTCTCTTACTTTCAAAAATATTGAATACCGGGTGAGGCACACTACGTGTGGCACAGATCATGTCATGCGTGGTGCCGAGAGATGCGGCGTTTGGTGCGCATGATGGAAAAAGTGACACTTTGGACCGTACACCAGGTGGCGGAGAGTGGCCGAAACGAGCTCAATATTCATTTTACACAATAACTTATAAAGTCAAGGAGTTAGGCAGTGGCGTCAATTGACAGGAATTAAGAAGGGGGGAGGGGCAAGATATGTTTTTAAAAAATCTAGGGGGCAGTTTTTTTCAAATGTTTCATCAAAAGTATGAAAAATCCATTAGCTAATGAAAATTAATTTTATTTTTTTTATAAAACCAGTTTTTCGAAGAAAATTAGAGAGATCCATTAAGCTAAGAATGAGCAAAAATAAAAATGAGTAAATGAAATTCAAAATGAAAAGAAATTAAAATAAATAGCCAAATCAAATACAAAACGAGCAAAAATTAACATGAGAGGGCTGACAACCCCCATGCCTTCTCAAGACCAGAACACAATCCGCGCTTTACTGAAAAAACAGCAACAATAAAGCAAATGACCGTGGACTGTCGTTAATTGACATACACTTGACATTTAATTGACATTTTGACATTCCTTAAAAGTGTTGATATATTTTTTTTATGAAAGTAAGAAAAGTGAAAACATGTCAAACATATTTTTTTTCAGTAAAGCGCAACTAGAGTTCTGGTCTTGATAAGGCATGGGTATTATCAGCCCTAATCATGTTAATTTTTGCTTGTTTTGAATTTGAATTGGCTATTTATTGTAGTTTCTGTTCGTCTTGTGTTTGATTCATTTATTTTTATTTTTGCTCCTTCTTGGCTTAATGGAGCTCTTTACTTTTCTTCGAAAAACTGGTTTTATGGAACAAGTTTTTAAAATTAATTCCTGTTCGTTTTTTCATTGACATAGTCTTTTCCATAGAAAAAAAAATTCATATCTTTTCAGTTTTTTTTTTCTTTAAGAATCCATAGTGTGGATTGCTATTTGTATGTTGAAGAAACTTTTTCAACAATTGTTAATCCTGACACAAATAGGATTTTTTAATTTAATTGTATAGCTTCTGAGGTTGTTCTAATAAATAAAACATCACTCGATCTATGCTCTTTGACAACCTATACATTGAACCTTATGTCCCCGGGGCATAACTTACAAACCTTGCACCTGGGCTCTAGAGGGTTGGGTTCCCCTTGAAGTCATTATTACATGCTCTTTGGACTATTATGAACAAAGGCTATCTTACAATTTTGATTGAATACGTATATTTAATTTACCTTTCTATATTTACTTTATATGCTCCCAAAGCATAGCTTACAACCCTTGCCCTGAGGGCTCTGGAGGGGGGGGGGAGGTTAATGCTCAAAGACATAATTTTCAGACCGTTCAACTACGCTGAACAAACTGGGTATTTAAAAATTTTTGATTGGATGTGTTTAGGGAAATGGTGGGCGTGGGAGGGGGGTTAGTTACCCTCTAATTACTTTCAACTATGAAAATGAGCACTAGCCCTTTCAGTTTCCAATCTAATGAGCCTTTTTCGAAGTTTCTACGAAAACAAATAGCCAAATTTCTATCAGATGTATTATGGGAAAATACGAGGTGAGGAGGGGGGGATGCAACCTTCCATCACCTTGAATCTCAAAAAGCTTACTAAAACTTCTGATTGCAATCCAATGAGCCCTTCCGAAATTTATACGATCACCCTTTCTACCCCCAGGGCATAACTTACAACCCTGCCCTGAAGGCTGGGGCGGGGATGTCATCCTCAAAGATATAATTTCCAGACTTTTCAACTACGTTATACAAAATGGCTATCTCAAAATTTTGATTTAATGTGTTTGGGGAAATGGTGTGCGTGGAAGGGGTGTTTGTTGCTTTCCAATCACTTCTGACTATTAAAACAGGCACAAGCCCTTTTCGAAGTTTCTACAACTCCTTCGATACAAAGTGCCCTAGTCTAAAAGAAAAAAAAATAATACATTGTGCCCACATCGCTCTTTACTTAGGCAGCGCTATTAGGCTGCCTATGATACCGAAAAAGGCATTTTTCAGCGAAAATGCTGAAAAAAGGTTTTTTTCAGAATCTAGGGGAGAAGGGTTACAAATTTTTAGGAGGGTAACCAATGCCTCACCTCGCCACAATTAACACCACTGGAGGGTGGACACGCAATTTCAAAAATTAAAAGAGTATACGATATATCGTAAAACCCATACTTAAGGCTAAGGATATACTTGAGTATACTTAAAGGTATACATAGGTATACTTAAAGGCTAAGAAGAAAAAATATTCACAATAAGAAAGATTTTTGAAGTCATCACAAAAGCACATCAAGACTGGCAAAAGGGCTAATGAGTTCAAATTAAAAGGTTACTCATTTGTGCTCTATACATGTCCCATATATTTAAAGCAAACACGAATAATCGAGCGCCCATCGCGTAGTTAAGCTGTTCATAAGATATAACCCCCATCCTCTTCGTACGCAAGTACCAAATGAACAAACTACTGTTCTTTTTATTTTGAAATCTATTGATCCATTACTCAAATCAATGGGTTGTTTATGATTGAATATCTTATCCCCTCCTCTGCAAATACAATATCTTGCCATACTCTTGGTAACACTGCATGCAAGGAATTTATAAAAGAAAATTTTTCTTATGATATGTTCTTTTATGTTTCTTTTCATATTTTGGGTGTGTTCTTATATCCAAACCAATACAAAACAGAAAAAACAACAACTCACTTTTGCCAGCAAAAAAAAAGAAAAAAAAAATGGAAAAAACGCAATCAGCGAAAAGGAAATCCGTAATACAAACAGCAAAGACTGATATGAGACAGAGCAGAACGTAAAGGTGCGACTTTCAACATTCTAGTTGAAACATTTTGGCGTTGGACCATAGAGAGGCTTGACATTACGACACAAAATAAAACTGGTCCGAATCTAATGCTGCTGCGCTAAAAAGCTAGTACTTTTTCACTTCAAAAGCCTTCTTAGCTCCAACTCGATAATCCCTCTATTTGAGTCTTGTTGTCAAACACGACTGCCTACTTTATACTGAGGCTCCTGAGCTTTAAGGTAAAGTTTAGTTTGGCATCAAAAACTGTCTTTTATAAGAACATCCATTCACTTCTTTCTGAGAAGCCTTTTCTCATTGTACCAGCTTCTGTGAAGGCGGCATAAGCTCTTGGAAAACTACTGTGTCGAGTATTGCCAATCTATCTGAAACCAATTCCATGGGGGCGTTATTCCAACAAATTAATCTATTGATTTCTTCAAGTGAATGTTAAAAAGACGTTTAAAACTCGGTGATTTCAATAAGGCAAAGAATCAGTAGCATATCAGGCACATGATAAGCACGGAGGTATTCAGGATTTTTTTTCGGAGGGGGGTAAAAAAACTTACAAAATCCATAAAGGATCTTTTTAAAATGAATTTTGTTACTTTTCACGAGTCACCCAGAAATCATAGGGGGAAGGGGGGGGGGAATAGGGAACATCCCCATCTGGATAAGTCCTTGACGATAAGCCTGATACTCCAGAGCCTTAAAAAAGAGGCCAACTAGAGGCCAGAACTAGAGCTAGCCTTCTTCAAGCAATTAAAACAATAGAGGTTACCTTCTGGCATGCCAACATCCATCATTTGTAACTCTTCATCGTTCAACAATGATGAAAAGAATCCTTCTTGCTGTCCTCCACCCATTTCCACGACTGGCTGCTACAATAATCAAAACAAACAAAGCATTCAATAATTAGAGAATAAAAATTAAGACATCTAGAGTTCAGTATTGCCTCTGCAACATGACGGTAAGATCAAATCAGGCGACATCTTTTCAAAATTCACTTCATTTATTGGATTGATCTCACGATAATTTCAATCATAGGGCCAAAAAGGATCTCGGTGTCTAGACTAGCACACGATGAGGGAGGCCCTTCGGAAATGTTCCCTGTAAATTTGGTATTTTTATAATTTTCTCTTATTTTTCTTACAATTTTGACCCCAACCCACGTCATAAGAGGAAAGCGACCACAGACTTAGACGTAAGGGAGAGGGGTTTCAGACGCATTCCTTCTGAAACCTCAAGATTCTACGATTCCTCTGACATTTTCCTATATTTTATTTGCAACACAGAGTTTCTTGGGCAAGGGAGAAGGGGGTTGACGATCCCAGCAAAAGGAAACAAGAGCCAAGAGCTCATTTGGCAATTGCGGCGAGGTCGAAAGAGCCAAGAGCATCTTCGCACCAAATTTTATTACGATCTCTCCACTCTAAGCGTTTTCCAAGATTTCCGGTTTCCCCCTCCAACTCCACCCAATGTCACCAGATCCAGTTGGGATTTCAAATAAGAACTTTGAGACACGGATTCTTCTAAATATCAAATTTTTATTAAGATCCGATAACCTGTTCGTAAGTTAAAAATACTTCATTTTTTCTAAATTTTCCGAATTAACCCTCCTTCGACTCCCCCTCCCATATGCTCAAATCGGGGATGCTACTATTTCTAGGTTAATCTGGTCGGGTCCCAGATACGCCTGCAAACTTTCAGCGATGGATATACTGATCACGTATCTAGTTTCGGATCTTCAGTCAAAATACCTCATTTTTTCTAATGTTTCCAAATTAACTCCCCCCCCCTCCCAGCTGCCCCAAAGAGCCAATCCGTCCTGATTATGTCAATTACGCATCTAGGACTTGTGCTTATTCTTCCCACCAAGTATCATCACGAAATTTTGATCCGACAATTTTGGGAAAAAAGTTGCGTGGCAGGAGGCCTAGCTGTCCTCCAATTTTTTGGTCACTTAAAAAGCGCACTAAAAATTTTAATTCCCGTTACAATTAGCCCTCTCCCTATATTCTAGGCCCACTGGGTAAATACGATCACCTTGATAAAAAAAAAAAAAAAAAAAAAAAAAAAAAAAAAAAAAAAAAAAAAAAAAAAAAAAAAAAAAAAAAAAAAAAAAAAAACAAAATTCCACATTTTTGCAGATTGCTTGAACCCTTTACATTACGGTTCTTTGATATGCTGAATCTAACTGGTTCTGTCTTTTATAGGGTGTTTCTCCCTTTTTTCGAAAATCAGGCAAATATTCTCAGGCTCGTAACCTTCGATTGGTATAACTAAACAAAATGAAACTTCAATATTTAGAATCAGCATAAAAACTAATTCTTTTGATATGTCTATTGGCATCAAAGTTCCGCTTTTTAGAGTTTTGGTTACTACTGAGCCGGGACCCTCCTTACTTATAGTTCGTTACCACAAAGTGTTTGATTAAATATAAACTAGTTTCTACAATTGTCTTTCAAGCAGTCGCGTCATTTATTAATGCAACTGTAAAAACTAATTGAAGCCATTGTGCAAATCAGTAGCACTTATGTCCAGAATGCGGTCACGTTCGAGACGCGATTACTTACCCTAGAAGAAAAGTCTCTCATATAGAGTGCTCTACGAGCAAGTGCTGTTAATGGGACCTCAAATAGCATTGTGACAATCAATTCCTGAAAGTACCCCATACCCAGCTAATTTGAAATATTGAATAAGCCACACATAAAACTTGTCAAGAAAAAATGAAAACTACGGCCTAAAAAATATATTTTTAAATATTAACCCTCATAAAATTCAGTCCCTCCCTCTTCTAGGCATCGGGCCTGTGTCTACCTATGACATTATGTATTTAACTATCAAGATAAATATGTTCCGAAAACACATAGGATGGCACAGGTACGTAAAAATTTCTTTAGAACAAAGTAATCAAATACACAGAAAAAGAGAACTTACTTGTAAATGAAGCCACAACTAAAAATAAATTTCTTTCTTCTCGCTGGCTTAATATATCTCAGAAAAGAACCAATCAGGTTTTAACAAAGCGGAGTTATTTATCTCTCCAAAAAGCAGATTTTATTGTCTGTCTATATTTTTTGCTCAACGTTACTTAGCATGGTTTTAAAGTGATTATTTTTATTTTCTATTTCAAATTAAATTTATGAGCCACTTCGACCACTTCCGAACATTTAATTACTCCCAAATTTTATTAATATAAATTAAAATTTTTGTCTTAGCGATAAATCAATACTTTTTCAGTCTTAGAGATGACTAAAAAGTCAAATAATGTATGTTTATTCTGCAAAACTCAAAACGGACTAACAAGTAAAAAATGATTTACTTTTTTTCTCGAGAATCAATGAATAAGAGTGAAAGCAAGGGGCGCAAAACGGATTGGGCTTTACATAGCTTGATCTTTATTACATTTTCCTCAAGTCACCGACCTTTTCCATTTTTTCATTTACAACTTAAATAAATTTTATATCTAAGTTAGGTTAAGCCCAATCCACTTGTCACACCTCGTTTTCAGTTATATTCATATATTTTAGAGAAACAAAATGTGGTAATTTGAAAAGTAGAATTTACATTTTGAAAATGATTAAAAAAAATCTTTCTACTTGATTTAAACTTCAAAGTAAAACATACTAACACAATCTTAACTTACTTGGTAATATACCGGATCTGGAGTTACTTCCATTTTGAACGAAGAACCACCATTGGGTGCATGCGCGCCCCCTTGTGGATGGTCTCCAGTGTTGTTTGAAGTAAGGTTTAATGACACAGCTACCGCTGAGCTTAAATGAGAGGCGCTTACTACAAAAAAAAGAAGAAGAAATAAATGTTACAAATTCTAATCAGGGAGATGTAGACTTTGATTTGATGAGGGTCTGGCTATACTCAGTTCTCATGTGTTTTTCACATATTATCCAAAATATTCCAATAAACACCTTAATTTTACAGTCGAGTTTCTTTAAATTACGATAGATCAGGTAAAAAAATTTATTTTTAGGTAGAAGCATTGCAATAAAATGAATGCAAAAGTAATAACTTATTGCTACATTGATATCTGCCAGGCAATAAGAAACCACGGCCAGATTACCCCCCCCCCAAAAAACAAAAAAATTAAAATAAGTAGAATCTTATTACATTTAGTAAAGTATTATTTAGAAAAGCAACAAACCCCTCGAAAATGGCGTTGGATCGAAACAAAATATACACTGTTGAAGCCATCATCGCCGAAAACCGCATACTGGAAACTTGCAGTCCCCCAACTTGAACAACAAGGAAAACCAATTTCCTGCAATGG
>NW_027062694.1:417474-511208 GCF_032884065.1 Artemia franciscana
GAAAAATTTAAAAAAACATTATCTCTCTGTTTCTTTCAAAACTGAACAAAAAGTTGAACATTTTTTCAACTCGGGAAAGGATAAAACGGACCCTATACTAGGTATTGGTGTCTACAGAGTCCCGTGTTCATGTGGAGCATTTTACATTGGCAGGACCCATCAACTAGGGGAACGATTGCATGAACACAAAATTTCAATAGATAAATCCCTGAGATTTGAAAATGAAAATGACAACTTTGATTCAGCTCTGGCCCAGCATATATACGAAAATCCTGACCATTGAGTTCTTTTTGAAGAGGCAACTTTAATATCTACCATAAATGGCCTACCGCAATCTTTTAAAGAGGCAATTGAGATATAAAAAAAAAACATAGAAATAGAAATTTGGCTATAAATAGAGACACGGGAGATATTTCCTTAAGCCCAATTTATAACAACTTAATATTAAAAGACTATGAATATTTCGCCCAGTTTAATTTAAGACAACCTGTCCGCATATCTAATGAAAACCGAAATTGTAGACAGGCGAAATCTGTTGCAAGGCAAAGGATACTTATTCAATGTAATTGGTAACTTCTCTTTCATTGATTTCAAATTGGTTTTGTTGTTTGATTCAGTGTCTTTTTTCCTCTCGTATAGTTCACTTAAGAAGGTTAGATTTTGTTGCTGTTTTTTTTTTCCTCTTTCTTATTTTTTTAGCACTGAGGTCACATGGCAGAAGTCCTTGTCGAAATATTTACTTGTTTTTTTTTCATATTTTGCTACTGGCTGACAAAATCCTCATTTTTCACCTATTTGATTTTTCTCTTTTCATTCATTATTTCCTTTCTTGTTTTCATACGGTTTTATACGCACTAATCTATTGACAGTGGTATCGACCGCCGTGGAAAAATTGAGGTACGATAGTAGCAATGCTACTTGGCAGTTTTCATGGCCTAGAGAAATTTGTTGGCACATTTGACAGCTTTTGGAATATAGTTGCTTGCAGCTTTGGAACTTTTTCCATAGCTGGGTATTGCAACCTCTTGGACTGAGAATACCTCCTGGTGTTGTGTTTTTTTTTAACTTTAAGAATTTTGGTATATTGATATTGTAAATTCGGCATTAATGAAGATGCAGCAAAATAGGAACATTAATCACATATTTTCATAAATTACAGCAGTGGAAACTGTATGTCTATAGCTCCGAGCTCCTGCTTTTACGAATTTGCGCTGCTCCGCTACAACAGTGATAAGCCTGTATATTTTGTCTATGACTGCAGTGACGGAGCTACCAGTCCAGTTATCAACTGGGTCACTGCCGTATCGCCAGCCACTTTGGTTTTGTTCACAACACCATACATCCTACCAATTGAGCAATCTGTCTTTGAATCTCGTCGTAAGTATTTGCAGTTTGTACTCTAGTCTTAGTGGAGTAGCTTTAAAGATGGAATGTTGAAATAACCTTTTTATGTTAGATTAACTATACTCTACCTAAATGGTACACCAATATCGATTAGTAATGGATTGTTCACTCTTTCAAATTAGATGCCTGTCCGTTAGGGTTGTTTGTTGTTTTTTTTTTTTTTGTTTTTTAGTATTGTTACCTTTAACATGGTTTTTCTCTGCCTTTTTGTTACTTTGAAGGTACTCAAGTATTAATCGATAATGATTCTCTGCTGCTTCAAATTAGATGCCTTTCTGTTAGGGTTGCTTTTTATTTATTTTGCTTAGTAGTCCTGTTTCTCTTAAAATCGTTTATTTTTTGTGTTCCCGCTAGTGTAGAGGTACTCAAGTATCGATCATTAATAATAATAATTTCATAATTTATTTATAACCTACTTTACAAAACAGAGGTCAAGTGGAGTAAATACAAAAAAAAAACAGCAAAAGAACAACAAGGAACAAAGTTAATCACATACAGAAAAAAGATGGATAAGATGATGAAAATACCCTAGCCTATAAGGCGCTTCAATAGCTAGCTTGGCACATAATTTTTCGAAAACACCAGTAATATCTGTCGCTCGATACTTTTTAATCAGTTTTGTATAAAGCAAGCAGTACAGCTTGCTTTATACATGAGATAATGTCACGATAATAGTGATTAAAATCAGGACGAGCATTGTCAATAGTGGGGTGCGCATTTGTGCAAAGAAGATGGAAAGGGACACGTACGGCGGACAGTAAAGCTCCAAGTGTAGCAAGGTAAAGAGGTATGTTCGCCCCAGACCAATCACGTTTGTCAAACCACTTATGCGACAGTGACGGTTGGCCTGACTATACGTCAGAAGTAACAGTAATATCGAAATACAGAGGTAAATGATCATAATCTCTCTCATCAGCGACATGTACTGTTGAAGTTTGTAATGAAGGATAGCAGATACAGTGGTCCAAATATGAGACAGAACCACTACTGTGGATATATGTAAAACTGAGGTCTTTCGAAAGGACCTGAAATGCTGAGGGTAGACACTGAAAAGCGCCTCCTTACACGTCAAGGAAACGGTAATGTTCACAGTTTAGGCCGCCTATAAGCACCCACTTGCATCCCAGACGCTCAATACCAGATATGAGAGTCTTTAATTTGTTACAGGCATTCGCATAACTGGAGAAGGAAGAAACAGATCTTCTATCATGGGGCAAATAGGCGTTGATTAGGATCACGTCTGCAAGCCGGATTGCAAGATAGTGTTCAGAGGATTGGTAGCAGCTAGGAGACTAATAGCTAGGCAACGATCGCTTACTTTTACAGGCAAGACCGCCAGAAGGCCTGCCTCGGGTACGACGGGCATTCGTGGTGAAAACAACATGTTGAGAACTTTGAAAAGAAAGTTTACACCAGGGCTTCCACTTCGAAATTGTCAAAAACATATTATCATAGCCAAAAAACATGAGAAAACATGAGAACGTTGAAACTTGAAAAACATGAGATTTCGCATGAGAATTTTCTTTTGTTTATATTTTGAATTCAGTGTTCAAATGAAACCCAAATTTGGCAGCAGATCACTATATCACTCATTTCTACTTTAAACTCAGCTTTCAACTAATTGTCACGTATTCTGCGCTCCTAATAGTGTCTGATTTTTACTCACTGGGGTTTGGTGCTGGTTTGGTGTTGCACCTACAAGGGAGATTCTTGGTCCCATCTATTTACCACATCCCGCTTACTTCTTACTAGAACCTGACTCCCGAACGAGTTTTGAGGAGTCTACAATGATGAGGAAAAACTAGCCACTGAGCCCGAAAATGGGTTAAAGAAGTCACCAGCGAATAAAAAAAGCATATATAGGGAAAAAACAGAGTATCATCAGTTAGTTCGCTTGTTACTAAGGAACACAGCTAATATCAACTTCCAACTAAGATAATAAAAATAAATCATCCGACTAAGGTTTCATAATAGGCATTCCCCTACATTCTTCAGAAGTTGCACTGGCTTTTACCATTTTAAGTCTCTTCCGCAAATGAGGATTATCCACCACTGATGGTCCAACTCTCTTGAAGCCACTCCGAGATTGCAGACATGCACCTAAAGATTCAGATGACAGAGAGTTTTTATTGTCTGTCTTGATGTTTTTTAGAGAGCTGAACAACCTTTCCACCACAACATTTGAAAACGGAAGCGAAAGAAGATACATCACTACCTTCTGAAGGTTCTTAAATCTCAGTGACCCACAAGGCGTTTTCATTGACAAAATTGTCCGCCAGAAAAGCAAAGGACTTTCTAGTAGCTATAATGGAATTTCTAGTGCACTGATGTTCCTCCACTCACTCTCTATTCTCTTCTTGTCCCAGTCTGGACTGCTGTAAAAGTGGAAAAACGGTAGCAGCGTAGGTGGTTCCATGTTTGCAGCCTTACATGGTTCAAGCATGACCAGTTGCTTAAATATAGGTGCTGAAAAATCGAACCTAATCTGCATTTGATTAATAAACTCCTGGTAGATATCCCTTGCTGTTCTGAGAACAATTTGGACGTTAGCGTCCTTGTATGTGAGGTTCCTTTCTTCGACATACTCTCGAATAATAGTAGCTGCCTCAAAGCCAATATAGATATCCTTAATTGGCAAGTATCCAATCTCAGTGCTTACATCCAAACACATTATATCAGATCCCTTGATATGATTGGATAACATGAAAGAAGAAGCGAAAGTACGAAGCAACCCTTCCGTTTCCATTTTGAGTTTGAATATAAGAGGCTCTTCGGTCTGGAAGGTCTTATTATATTTTGTTGTGATTTTTGGAATACACGGAAGATAGATAATATTTGAGGGCTTATCAGTAGTCTCGCATTGTGACATATCTTCGATTTTACGGAAATGTCTCTTTTGTCTACGGCTAATTATATTATTGACAAAAGGAATGGGGTATCTATTACCTAAAAGAATATATCTGATAAAATTTATTTTTGCATTTATATATGAATCGGAGCAAATGTTCAGGACACGATCAATGAGAGAGGTTATAACTGCTCTTTTAACTTGTGGGGGGGGGGGGGTGATTTGAATTAAAATGAAGATATCTATTGTTACGTTTTGGCTTTCGATAGATAGTAAAATCTAGTTTATCAGTATCACGAATAATTAGCAAATCTAAAAACGGTAGTTTATTTTCGATTTTCAATTTCAACTTCTAAAACTTAATTAATTCACTTAATTAATTTCCACTGTCTTCAAGAACATTTTACTATTGCTTTTACTTTGTGTTTGTTTGTTATGGAAAGTCAGTGTGGTCTTCGTCGCTATTTTTTATTTTAAACATTATATACAAGGATTATCCTTATTTGTTTGTAACATCTTATCTCATTTGTAGGAATTTACTTATAATTATAATATCTGAATTATTTTTTACCGTCAAATCCAGTGGGACGCCAGAATCTGCACGATTTCAGGTTTCAAATGTAGTTGATGTAACTGCACAGTTTTTGTCAATCGACCTTGTGTCTTCGGCTTGACCCTTTTTATATTGTGTGTGTTGTACAGAAGTTGAAATAAAAATCTTGAATTTTGAACAGTGTACCCTGCTTGCCAGTGTTGCCGCACCATTTGCCAGCTTAAGCCCGCTTATGCGGTAACCTTTTAGTCAGCTGGGATTTCAGAGGAGTGCTTCACTTTTTTTCTGAAAGTCAGTGACGATTCCAAAAAGTTCAGGAGATTATCGGGAGGTTTTTTTTTAAGTTAGGGAAAAAATCAGGAGGTTTTAAACAGCTTTTTTTTTCTTACATACCAGTTGTATAATACCACCAATACAACTTGTATTGGCGGTAAAAATGTCGGTAATAGACAGACAGAGTAGAATTGAAAATATGTTTTAGAGTCTTAAGTCCGATCTTCACCTCCCGGAACTTCCGGAATCTGGGCTTCCAGATTATTCTTTGGCGACTTCTTCCTGTCATCTGGAATATGAACCGATCCGAAAGTATATCAAAATAATCCGGAAAAGGGGGGCTTTTGAACTTTCAGGTTTCCGGAATTTGGGAAAATTCTGGAAAAAGATGAGGAGAGGGGCTGTACCCCCCCGTTCAAAATTTATGCATACCTCAATATTCCGGATTCTCCCTTCCTCCACTCCCCCCACGACTATTGGACCGAGCAAAGCTTTATTTACAAGTCAGTTTGATCGGGTTCTTGATGCATCGACCCCTCCATTCTAGCCGTTTTTCGCGATTGCCGGTCTCCCCAAAACAGAACAAAATAACACACTTAGAAAAGTAAAATAATACACTTTTAATACACTTTGAACCAGTGACATAAAATTTAAACATATCGGCACTTTGAAAACAGATATGTCCCTTTGAAAACAGATTTGGTATGGCTGGCTTTGGCCCACATCTTAAAAGCCATCCTCCTATATTGTGAAGCTGATTTTACCGGCACTCGAAATCGTTATTTTGATATAGACTAGGCTATTAGTCTGGCAAATAACGAATATCTATAAGATCCGTAAGAATAGTACATTCGAATTTGTACTATAGAATTCTTGAACTGGCAACAGGTTAAGAACTGGTTTCAAGTTAAAACATGTTATTTTGGTAAAGAAACAGATTATAGAAGTATAAAAGCCGCCTACCCCCTAGGAGAGGTCAGTGGTCTACTTCTTGGGTTGCACACGTGTAGGGATGTATAACTGTTCAGTTCCATCCTTTCGCGTAAGGTAAAGAACGTCCTTATTGTACACAAATTATCCAGTGAATCTGATCTAGATCAGATGAAGTTATAAACTGAGAATCAAATCAAATCAACCCTTTTTTGAACACAACAATGGTGAGTCACGGGACAAGCTGCCGACAAAGTCATCAATTAAGGTTCGCGGAAATGAAATTCCCTACGGGCAATGAAGGCATATTTTGCAGTTTGCTAGAAAATTGCAAAAGATCATAAACATCAAGTTGAACAGAGCTCAAATCAACAGAAATTGGGAGATTATATCGAATGACGGTAAATATGAGAGAAAAAACCTAAATATCTCTAAAAACATGAGAAAACCTCTAAAAACATGAGAAAAACTTGAAAACATGAGACAAATTTTTTTCGCATGAGAAATCTTCCGAAAACATGAGATCTCATGGGAAAACATGAGAAGTGGAAGCCCTGGTTTACACTGCAGCTTGGGAGCAGGTGTTCTTGTAAGAGAATAACATCATGATTAGCTAGTTTCTCATCAAGGCTTAACACTTTATCCTTTGTCCCATTGATGTAGAAAGAGCACACTGAGACTTTATACTCATTCATGATTGCAAGTGAGAAGGTCGCGGAACTTTGGAATTAGCAAGAGCCTTTAGTCTGGAGCAACGAAACCTGTAAGCAACATGATCTCCACTACAATTTTACACTTGGGGGTGTTACTGCAAGGTTAGTCACTGGAGTTCATATGGGGACCAGAGCATTTGTAGTTTTGATCGGGACAGTTTACAGTAAGGGGTTAGGAGATTGACATTTCCTGCAGCACCTAGGAATTCGCCGATATTCATATACTCAGAACAGTTCACAGTCTATCTTCAGTCCAGATTTAAGGGCCTAGGAAAGAGAAATTTCGTCTTCGAAAGTAATTTTCACACAATTTGAGCTCCCGATTTTCGTAGCGTCTTGAACACCCCGGCAAGCTTTAAGAGGTGCAAAATCAAGATCTTTTGCAACGCCTTTCATTATACCAAAAAACTTTTTCTCCACCATTTTTGCTTCACAGTCACGAAAAACCGAACGCGCAGATTTGCAAAAGTCATTTCAAAAGTCAAAAGTCATTTTGACATTTTCTCATTAACTTGCGAAAGAGTCTGCTGAATTCCGTTAAGCTTAGAAGCTATCCTGGAGTAAGCAACTGCTGGAATACAGGGAACTTCGGTTGGAGAACGGATAACAAAGACAGGCATGTCCTCGGAAGCACTCTGATTTTGAAGAAGTTCTAACATGTCTTTCAAATGATTCAGAGCTGCGTTTGAACCCTTGCGCCTTGGATAGGGTTCGGTCGATTCCGGCAGCGAATCCCATAGGATTTTCTTCGATTTGGCAATATCACTTGGCTCGAAAGCTTCGACAGTGAATTTTAAGATCACTGCAGCTTCGACACCTTTTTCATTATTATACTGCAGAAAGTTCAGAACCGGGGCATAAACAAAGCAGCCCGTATCTGAATCAAAGTCCATTTTCATGTAAAAAGTCCTTTAATCCAATTCTGAGTCAAAAACATAAGCCTGGGCAAATCACGTCTTAACCCCACGAGAGCTGAATGGTAATTGGCTAAATTTCAGATGCTTGAAATGCCAATAAGCGAGGGAAGCGTAGGCTCCTGCTATCTATTTCCCGCAATTTAAGGGAGACACCACTCCCGGCAGGTGCGACGACGCTTGCTAATGATCTTTTCTGTTTCAAATTAGATGCATGTCTGTTAGTGTTATCTTTTTTGACTTTTCGTGTTGTATTCAGTAGTGCTAGTTTTTTTTTCGGATTTCTCTTATTGTTGTTTTAAAATTGAAACTGTTTTTTTAGGTTAAGTAAACTTTTCCTTAGTAATAGTTTAAACTTAGTAAAAACCTTAGTAAAAAGATTACCTTAGTAAAAGAATAATATATACTTTACTTTTTTCAGATTAGATGCCTTTCTGTTAGTATTTTTTGCTGTTTGTTTGTTGTTGTTTTTCTTGGGGGGGGGGGGCTGTGACTAAATGATAGATTTTTTACAGATACATATATATCCAACCGTTCAATAGCAAGTATTATATGAATAAACAAAAACGAAATTATTATGCCTTTACTTTAGTATTGTTGGTTGTTATTGTTGGGTTTTTTTTTTGGGGGGGGGCTATATCTGACTTAAAAGTGGCTATATCTGACTTAAAGGCGTTCGAATCATTAGTCCGCCAGCGTCTTTGGAAGCTCCTTCGCCACTATGGTATCCCCGACATCATAGTAGAACTCAACATGGCAATGTATGAAGATACAACCTGTTGTCTGATGACAGCAGAGGGAAATTCACGTAAATTTCCCATCCCCTCCGGGGTGAAACAAGGGTGCGTGCCATCTTCGTTACTGTTCGCAATCGTCACCGACTTCGTATTGAGGAGCATCGACTCAACTGGGGTACGCCTAAATGATCGCCTGCTGAGCGACCTAGATTCTGCTGACGGTATTGGCATCCTCGAAACCTGCAAATCACGGCTTCAAGCGCTGCTCACGAACATTCAACAAAAAGCAGAAGGTTTTGGACTCAATATCAACGTCAGTAAAACCAAAGGCGTGTCAACTAGCGATTCACCTATTAACATCAAATGGGATGACAATAACGTGGAACAAGTGGTCCATTTCAAGTATTTTGGCTGCACCATCGAAAACACAGAATCAACAGCCAAAGAAGTCATCGCCCGAACGGGACAGGCTAGCAGCACCTTCAACAGGCTCAAAAAAGTTTGGAGGTCGAGTACTTTCTCTCTCTGGCTTAAGCTGAGCCTGTTGAACAGCAACGTCCTGCCCGTCCTCCTCTAGACATCTGAAACATGGCATCTCACCCAAGAACAAGAGAGGAGAATTCAGTCTTTTGAAAACATGTGTCTGCGTAGAGTTCTTAGCATTCACTGGACCCAGAAAGTAACGAACGAGCACATTAGAAACATCGCAGGTCAACCGTCCCTCATCAAGACCATACGAAGGCGTAAATGGAGCTATCTCGGACACGTGATGCGCATGGATGATTCCAGAATCCCCAAATTTACATTTTTCTGGTTACCTGAAGGAACCCACTGCAGAAGAAGACCCAAAAATACACTCCGTCGTACCTACAGCAACGACCTGCGGCATCTTCACGCCTCAATACAGCCCGAGTGGGAAGATACCGTCGCATCCGCAAGAATCAGAGACGACTAGAGACTCTTCTTGGATGCTCTGGGCCCGTCTGGAGGCACAGGTGGATCTAAGGTCTAAGGTAAGGAATATTTCACTAGATACCAAATCTTTTATATTTGTATTTGACGTTTGTATTAACGTTGTTTTAAGAATGAACTAAACCGAGACTATTGTATCTTTCCGCTTTCGTTTTTTTATGGGGGGGGGGGGGTATTTTTTATTATTACAGCTCTAAATGCTTGTTTTTGTTTTGTTTTTCAAGATATTTTTTTTTCTCGTCTTCTCTTCGTTGTTTTTCTCCTTCATTATTTTGATGGACAGTGAACGTATGTGAAATATTTGCAAAAAAAAAGTTTAAGGATATGTCTAATGTAAACATTTGCTTGGATGTACATTCATGCAATCCATTTAAATTTTTTATGGTTATTTTATCAGGTGGTTCCACGTCTTCAGGTTTGAATGTGGCAACGTTGCTCAATGGTTTGTCGCTTAGAATGCCTCAGGAATCGCTAACAATGGTCTTGAGTTTGAGGAATGTCTTCTACTCCTTTGTTTCTAACAGAATCAAGAAAGTTCACACGAAAGAATGTGAGGTAATCCTAAAATAGTTAAATTCTTAAATTTGTTTCTCGCTATTTCAATGTGTGTGTATATCTGTCATATGTGTGTATATTTTGTCTGCATCTATATTTATATCTTTTTCTTTATCTTCATTTTCTTTATTTTGTATTTGTTTCTATCTGCTATCATTTAATATATTTCTACTTTTGTCGATCTTTAAATAATAAAGAAATAAGAATTATAATTGAAAAAATGGAAAATACATAAACTTTATTGGACTTAAGAGCTCCCTGTAGGCGGTTTAGTTCTCTAAATAGTAAAGTAAATACCCCATAATTTGAGTGTATTGTATAATTATAAATATATATATATATATAATTATAATCTAATTAAAATTAGATTTAAAATAAAGTTAAATAGTAAAGTAAATAGGATATGATAGTGCAGTCTAAATATTTTTTTTTTTTTTTTTTGTCATATTATTGAAATTTTTGCTCAGTGAATCATTAAAAATTCTGACTAGAATATTTTCTAAAGTGTCTTCTAGCGACTCATAGACGTGTAATACGGTATTTTGGAAAATGTATTATCTCTAAGAACTTACGGTTTTCAGTAATTAAAACCGGTAAGTAATTATCAGGGAGCAAAAATGTATCAAGAACTTAAAGTAATTGCCTAAGTTTAATCAATAAGTTTTATAACTGCTTATAGTCTGGAATTATTTAGTCTTATGGCGTCAATTTGTTGACATTAGGAGAGGGGGCAAAGATGTATCTGTCAAAGCCTTAGAGGGGGCAATGTTGTTGTTTTCTTCTATTTTTCTTTAATGAAAATTCAAAAAGTGCATTTTTCAATGAAAAGACCGAGAAAAGATATTCTGAAATCTGTGGGCCATGGGGGGGGGGACAAATCTTTATCTTCGTTTGTAACATATATTGTTTATTTCTATCCTTTATAGTTCAATATATTTCTATTTGTACCTATCTTAAATCTACTTGATTCTATTAAACCCTTCAGTCCATTGAATCACTCGATCCTTGAGCGGGTCTGCTTCCCCCTGCCCTCACCCCCCCCCCCCCCCAGTTGAAGTCACATCATTTAATTTTATGCTGCTTTGGTATCACATTGTATCTGTCAATGTTGTCAATTTCGATTGATTCAGTATTGGAATCTATTGAATAATTGGACAGTTTAATTTTTTATGCTATTTTTATAACATCTATGGTTGTATTCATTGATCTGTTCATCTGCGTCTATCTTCGTTTGTATCACCTGTTCTCTATTTACATATATCATAATTCAAGATATTTATCTTAAATCTGTTTGATTTTGTTGAATCATTGAGTCCATTGAGCCGCTGAATCCTTGAGGGGACTTGGGGCCGCCTTGGAGCCTGTATTTTTAACTGTATCTATAAGACCAATTTACGATCTTTTATCGTGATTTGTATAATCTGCTTTCTATATTTATCAATCATAGTTCAATATTTTTATATATATTTTAAATCTGTTTGATTATTTGGTTCTATTGAATCCTTGCGTCTTATTTAATTCTCGAAAAACTTAAATATCCCGTGATGGGCACTGAACTTCCATGTAGTTTGAAAATTTTAGTGTCTTAATGTCATGTATGGAGGCAGGTAAAGCAATAGCTTAAAAATCTTATAGGATTTGTATTCTCCCGGGATTCCTTGTGATTCTCGTTGTTGCTTCTCTTCGAACCGCAGATTATTCATTCTTCATCTTGTATTATTTTACACGACGTCATAGTTACCGAAAAAATTCTTTTTCCGGCTTTTTTCCAGTAATTTTGAATTTGCTTTAAATACATTGTTGTAACAACCAGGCATGTTCCATTCTACGTACCCTCTAAAATATCGAAAATTACGCTTTAGCATAATTAGCGTGCTATTCCTTAGTTTTAAGTCGTGGGATGGAAAATCAGTAATTTCAATGATATTTAGAAATTCTGGCGTGAATATAATTCCTCTTCCTGTTTATCCTTCACAGACATTTACCTCTTATAGGATTTATATTCTCATGGGAGGTGATCGACAGCCTCAGTATTAGTTTTACTTTCTTTTTTTATAGCGGTACTAAAATAACACGTTTCTTCATTCCATTGTAATTTTGATTAGTCTTCTAATCACAGATTCCTTTGTGCAACACTTACATTAGCGATTCAATGTGATTCTCGCAGTCACTTGTTTCATGTCTTTTACCTTACCTTTTTGGAGTCATTGATCATCTATCTATCTATATAAATAAAAATAAGTTGTTTGTTTGTGTGTTGACTGACGTCATGTTTGTGTGTCGACTGACGTCATGTCTGTTGACTGACGTCATTATAAGGATTGAGCATTATTCCGTCATGAAGTTGTTTGTCGACTGACGTCATGTTTGTCGACTGACGAAATTACAGACCGGAACTCAGGGAATATAAATGACGACCGGGACACTCAAAGAGAAATTACAGACTGGGACACCGGAACACAAATAATGACCGTGACACAGGGAATATAAATGACGACCGGGACACAGGGACACAACTACATCAGGGACGCCGGGGGCACAGGTTGGATATATAAATGACGACCGGGACACAGGGAATGTTCGATTAGCAATCACCATCAACAAAGCTCAAGGGCAATCATTAGAATAATGTGGTATAGATCTGAATACGGATTGTTTTTCCCATGGACAATTATATGTTGCATGTTCAAGAGTCGGTAAACCTGACAATCTATTTATATGCACAGACAATGTGACAGCGAAGAATGTTGTATATTCGCAAGTTTTACGTAGTTAAATATATATATATATATATATATATATATATATATATATATATATATATATATATATATATATATATATATATATATATATATATATATATTCACAAGTGGGACACAGGGACACAACTACAATGGCGCGTAACGACTTATGCGCGCGGGGGGGGCGCGAAGCGCCCCCACCAACTAGGTGTTGGGGTGGCGCGAAGCGCCACCCCAACAGCTATTTTGTATTATTTTGTATTAGTCATAGATGCCGAAAACATCCTTGGGAAGAAGTGATACAAGTTGCTCTTTAAATGTATATGAATGTGACATCATTTATATGAAAAACTTTTCCAAAATTAAGGCTCTAAACGAATTTTTCCAAAGTTTTGACCTATCTAGAACGTCTTTTCGTACCAGAAATGTTAGCGTGCAAATTTTCAGAAAAAAAATTAACAATCTGTTTTTAAGAAAAAATACAGACATAAATATACAATTTGCTTAAGTTTTGACTAATACACACTACATAGTCGAAACTGTTATTGTCACACCAGCTTCGCTACAAACAATTAAAACTATAGTTCACAATGACACGTTAAAGTTAGTTAAATTTATGGTCTATTTTGTGTCTCATATTCATCATGTCATTTGGAATATCTAAACATAAACCTTAAACATAGTATAAAACATTTAAACATTGAACTTGTGCACATTGATGTTACCAGTTTTTCTTCTTCTTTCTTTTATTTTGTGGCTGATTACCTCCTGCTCAACTGTGTTGGGCAGGAACTTCTCGTTATTCTGGATTCTGGAACTTCTCGTTATTTTATTTTCCTTATTATTTCAAATTCCAGAGTGAGTCGTCTGTTCTGAGAAAAGTCATTGATATTTTGAAACAAGAAGAAGTAGGTTTAGGCCTTTCTCAGCCAGAAGGCATTGGTCAACGTCCTCTTCCTGCATCTGGAGACTCAAATCCAGTCAAGGTAGGTTACTTTTTTTCATTGACATAGAGGGGTCTGTTTGAACTAACATTTTTCTCTATGTTGTCAAATATCAAATTTAGGATAAACAAACCAAATAGATTTGGCGATATTTTATTTTACTCAGTATTTATCAGAACTGTATTGTTGTTCTTATTGTAAATCGGCCTTGTAAAATTTTAATTAGCCTGATCCGGAAGCAAGATCACGATTTTAGGTACTTAACTTCTGAACCTGTATCTTGGAATTTAGATATTGAGGCTTAACCTCTGGAGTTCCAGAAGGATTGGGAAAAGTTCGAAAGCCGAGAGTTTTATAATTGGCTTAAAATAAGCAGTAAAAATATTAATGACCTGCCGTGATAGCTTAATAATCTAGTTTGTTCTTGTTTTTTCAAGAAAAAAATTGTCATTTTTCTGGGATGTCCAACGGGCTGGACAATCGAACCTAATAAATAAATCGTTGTATGTAAATATTACATTCCAGCTAAACATCAGACCAGTTAAGAAAATCATTATAATGTTTGTTATTAATCATGGCCTAGCTGTACCAGTGGGAGTAGTGAGCAAAATGTAAAATTCAAGGGCGCCGGAAGAAAATTTTCCAGGGGGAGGGCAGACGCCAAAATAGCAGTGGTGGTTGGGTGACAGTTTAGTGGTTTAGGGCACAAAACTACGACTTTACACCAAAGACGACGAATTTGAAATTAATTAAATCCTGTGAAGCTCATTGATTTAAAAACATTAATAACTATATTTTAGGCTTCCCAGTTGCAAAAGAAGTAATGTCACACGGTGGCAGTACTGGATTCAACCAAGTTGATTCGCTTTATTTGTAATGAAATTAGACCTACGTTGTCTGGGCAACGTGAAGTGTTGCGGCAATCTTTGTCCGGCTTCGCCGATTAAAGCGTTGCGAGAGCAACACTTTGGTTTTGTTTCTTCGCTATCGGTTAAATGCTGAAGTTGTCAAAACTATCAAAGCATTCAAAACGGCATATTCAAAGCAGAACACAATCAGTAATCACATGATCAAATTCTTCAGCGTTGAAAAAACAACAGCAAAAGAATATGGGAAGAAGGGACTAAATTGAGTTTGCAGCTAGTTGAACTTTATCTTTTCAATCGTAGACATCGTGACGGATGGAAACTTGGAACATTATCTTATATAATCTAGTTGGTATTATAAAGCTATCCGTAACTTTTCAGGATCAAATACCATAGATGTGCACCAATTTGCACAAATTTGTAGCCTCTCATGAACCCCCTGTAGCAACCCATTCTTGCTTGCAAGTTCCTCTCCCGTGAGAGACATCAAGTTTACCGGAAACAAATTGTAGCGTAACAGCTGATTATGACTTACAACTCCCCTACATGTCTTACAATCGGGAACCAAGTTGTTCTTACCATCAATTACACCAGAAACAGATAATAAGTACACCAATCAGCAAAAGTTGCAAACCCCTCATTGCCAAAGATGATTATAAGCTAATAGTCGACTGTTGCTTGAAAGTCCCCTACATATCTCACAATTGGTACCGGCCTATTTTTGGTTTAAGTGTGTACCTTACCACTGAAGTTGTCAACCCCTTGAAACTTTCAAACTGATGTATCTCATGAAGGAATTTTTGTACCAAAAAATGGATGACATATACTTTGATCAGCTCATCAAGGTCTATCGATTGCCGTTGAAAAAAAAAATTCTATCTGTCTTAGTTCAAAAGTTGACTTTTTTGCCGGAGGCCAACTTTCTAACACCACCACTTAAAAAGGAGCAAAGGATAAGCTCTAATTTCATTAGCAATGAGAGACCTTTTAAAGTTTAAGAGGCATATCTGATACCATTTGTCTATTGCAATCCCAAGTAGAAAAAAAAGAATGGCAAAGTCAGCTGAAATCACGAACAGAAATGGGTAGAAACAATAGATGACAGCACTTTCGGACCCGTGGGAAAATCGCACTTTTTTGTTTCTGCAAATTTTTCTATTTATCACTCAAAGAAGATATATTGGCTGTGGGGCCGGGGAACTGCCGCATATATTTAACACTTATAGATTTTAGTCCATCTTCAATTTGAAATTGGTGCCTGCCTGCTTGCCTGCTAGAACGGAGCTTTCCACTCGAAAGCAGAAACATGATTTGATGAAACAAAAACTTGGCTGCACAACTTCAGATACTCCTTTCTGACATAGGCTATACAACTCCACTTTACTTCGCACACCATAGGCTCTGGCTCGAGGACAAGCAAAAACCATCCTTTTTGGCCCCAGGCAAGAGTTCTACGGAGCTTTCCAAAATGTAATGTCATATTCATCAATCCGGCCTGAGATCCACACTTTCCGTAAAAACCGCACAGGTTAGACCCTTACCAGTTTCCAGGAATAAGCTGAGATAGACGGCATAGGAAAAAAAAACAAAAAAAAACGGGACAAAACCAAAGTGTTGCTCTCGCAACACAATTAGGCTACGTTTGGTGATCTGTAATTGCGTATCAGCTATAATGAGGCGGGAGTCATTGTATAGGTGGGAGTAGGGTAGATTCCTACAAAAATACATTTTAATGAACAAACTGCTTAATCTTCATGATGCTTCAGATTGAAGGAGTTTGAAGGAGGAAGAGGAGAGTATGAATTAATTATAATGTTTCTCTATACAGCTATTATATTACATTCCCATATCTTCCAGCACAGAGGTGGAAAAGGCAAGGTAGGTCATAATCAGCCCCGCCATGAAATATCTTGAGTGGCAAGTACTGCTAGGAACTTAGTTTTCAGCAATTTTAAATGATAATATTTTCTTTTTTTATTTATTTCCAGTACATGAATGTATTTTTTTAAAAATGTATGTAATGTATTTATCGAAAAGAAAATCCTATTGTACAAGTTGTGATGGCCTCAGTTATGAAGAAGATCAAAAGTCTTACAGAATTTGCATCCATACAAACAATAATGCTCCTTTTCTTCCAACCGGAATTCTTTAGTAGTAATATTAACAAAAACTTTTCACGAAAATTACTATTCATCGCCAAATTCTTAAGTATATTCAAATATTATCCAAAATTGAAATTGCAAATTTAAACGTAGGATGGTACTAACCAATGTACAATTATATATTTATACATTTAAAAACAGTTAAACAGGGATATAAGGGACCAGTACCTCAAATTATATCTTGGTTAGGCCTGGGTATGATTTGGAAAACAATCAGAAATTAAAAAAAAGGAGCTTTTCAACTGAAAGCAAGGAACAGATTTGAAACCTATTTGAACAGATTATTATTTGTAAGAAGGGGGTTGTCTCCTCCTTAGCTCCTTACTATTTACTGTGAAGTTTGGCTTTTTTCCAAATATTTTAGGAAAATGTGCAATTGGACAAAAAAACATTTTTCAAAGCACTAAAAAACTTTTGTTTAATGAGCAAGGTGCTGAGAAAGGGGGAAGTCCCCCCCCCCCCTATATATAGAATAATTCATATTTTTTAAGTTTTAAACTTGCTCCTTACTTTAGTTAAAAAACCTTTTACGAATACAACACTTCTGGTAACGCAGATAAGACGATCAGCTTTCAATGATCTCTGTTTGGATTTTGATAAGTAATAAAAACAAGTAAGGAGCGACCCAGCTCAATAGTAACATAAACTATAAAAACGGAATCTTGATTACAATAGATATATCAAAAGAATTGATTCCAAATATACAAGTTTCATTAAGCTTAGTCTTACCCATCAAAAGCTACAAGCCTGAGAAAATTTGTTTGATTTCCGAAAAAAAGGGGAAAATCCCCCTTGGAGTCATATAATTTTAAATTAAAATCACACCATCAGACTCAGCGTGTCAAAGAGCCCTACTGTAGAGTTTTTAAGCTCATATCTTCAAAAATGTATAGTTTTGTAATTTTTGCCAGAAGGAAAATCACGTATGCTTGTTTATTTGTTTTTTGTTTGTTTTTTCATGGGGGATTGTTTTAACCTAGTGGGTCTAGAGCGTCGAATGAGGGCTCATTCTAAAGGAAATGAAAAGTTCTAGGGCCCTTTTTAAGTGCCCAAAAATTGGAGGGAACTAAAGCCCTCTCCCATGTCACTTTTTCCCGAAATCGTCCGACCGAATTTTTGAGACAGCTTTTTTGTTCAGCATAGCTGAAAGGCCCCAAAACTATGTATTTAGAGATAAAATGACCCCCTACAGCCCCTGGGGAAAGGTTTTTAAGTTATAAAATTTGCCAATTATTTTATTTGTTATTGGGAAGTATGCGTACATTTTTGGGTCGGGAGGAGAGAACGAATTTTCTGCTGGGAGAATTTTCCATGGAGAGGGTAGTTTCCAGGGCGTGAACTTTTTAGGGGAAATTTACACTGGATGAATTTGCCAGAATTCATATACGAAATTCTTTACATGTCTGGCTTTCTCTTTACGGGTTCAATTTAACGCGTGGAGATGTTAAGGGTAATTGTCCAGGATACATATTTGCCAGAATTAAATTGTTCAGAGGATATTTCTATGAGGAGGGGGATTTTTTCCGTGGAGGTGGAGCCTGGTATCCTGGCGTTATTTTAGAACGATCAGAAATAAAAAAAAATTCAATTAAAGGTAAGGAGCAACATTAAAATTTAAAACAAACAGAAATTATAACGTATATGATGGGGGTTGCCCCCTCCTCAACACCTCGCTCTTTACACTAAAGTTTAAATTTCGTCCCAGTTCTTTAAGAAACGACTCCTGAAACACAAGGTCGTTTAATTAACTTTTTAATTAACTTTTTTTATCCAAAAAACTGTTGCGTGAAGAACGAGGTGTTGAGGAGGGGGACAACCCCCCTCATATGCGCAATAATTTCTGTTTGCTTTAAGTTTTAATGTTGCTTCTTACTTTTACTTGATTCTTTTTTTCTTTATTTAATGAAGCTTAGAGACAAAACAACAATCGCAAATTCTGGTTAAGTCTAAAGTGGATAAAAACGGCTTCATAGCCAAATATAAAAAAAATGGAAAAGGGGAGAGGGGGTGAAAACCTGAGGGAAACACTTAGCAGGAATACCAAGTAGAAATAGGAAACCGACAAGGTAAGAATGTAATACTTTTCACGAAGAAGCCCACGGAGATTTTTCTCAGGAGGATGGTGAAACTGCAAACAATTTTTCAGGGCTGGGGGCTAAGATTTAAAAAAAATGCCAGCAAAATATTATCCTTTTCCCGAATTTTTTACATCCTGTACTGGTTTATCTTTTTTGGGGAAGGGAGGGAGGCCCCTGGCTTCTTTTGTTAGCGTTATTGGGCTCTTAAAACATGAAGAGCAAACTTCATTTCTTTTTTGTTTTTGTTTTTTATTAAGACACTTCTTTCTAAAAAATCTATTTCAGAATATTTATTTGTTCTTCCTTTTACAGGTTTGACGACTGAATTCTAGCCCATGCGACTTGACACTATTTTGATTCGTCAATTTGGCATTATAATTTAACTAACAGTTTTATGTCAATTCAATTTGATCTTTGATTTTCATCTGCTAGCTGAAGTTATTTTATCAATTGATGTTTGATTTTCGTCAGCTGCTTGAAGTTATTTTATCAGTTTGATCATTTTTTAATTTTATACTCATTTGAGCTTATACTTTCGATTAATAAAATCAGTTTTAAGTATATCCAGTTTATACCAAAGCAATGTTTTTTTTTTTTTATTATCTCTGCTTTCTATTCTCATAGTTCTCCCTTTCAATAAAGATAGCTCAGATGTTAAACGAACATTTTCTTCTGCTAATAGAGATAAATAACTTTTTATCATTTTTGACTCACTTTAAACAGTAGCTATTCTAGGTTTTAATTCGGAGACTTCCTTTTGGGGGGTAGCAATAGAATTCTCAAGGTGTGATAATCGGGATTCAATGGACTTAATTGATCCAGATAAATCATTCAGAATTTCAGTATTTGACTGAATTGTCGCCAAAATTGTTTTAATTGTGTCAGCTAACGACCTCAGTGAAATATTTTCTACTTTTCTTGAATCGGGCGAGCTGGAGTCATTCAAAACTGAAGTATCCGATGCCAATATAATCGCCATAGCTCCCCCCCCCTCCGTTTGACCTTCTTCCTTTTTCTAGCCATTCTTAACATTAAATACAACGTCAAAAAGGGGTTTAAGGGGGACCAAAAATTGCAATTCGTCTACCTTGAAAAGCTTTGTCTAAACTTTAAATATAGCCACGGCAAACAGCTTTAATCAATCTCAGTCCAGCAGCTACTATTCAAAAAGCTTCATTTTTTTTCTTTTTTTTTCAATTTGCCACAGAAAATTCACTATAATTTTCAATCTTCGAATCATTCTTGGCTAATTAATGAACAAAAATACATCAAGGCAGGTAACAAACGCGCGTTAGGCTATTGTTAGCCGGCCACCTTCCCCTCTCCCTTACTGTGGCATTACCGCTGATCTATCTAATAATCCTCGTATTACTTCTTATAAAAAACGGTGCATGAAACGAGAGTGGAGCAAAGCCAATTGGCCCTTATATACTTCTGCCCTAACAGCTCTGTTGTCCTGCTTCGAGGTCCCTTTTAATCTACTGTGCACGAGCGTTTTTCGCCACAAGCCAGAGTGCAACTGAATGAAGCTGAGAATGTGGCTGTCCCCCTTGTCCGGGTTAAACTCAAAATTATAAGTCCAATTTTGAAAGAAGACCGGTCTTAAAGCCGCCAAAAATCGTACTAAACTCTGGCTTCACATCTACATTGAGTGTGGGTGATCCTTGCGAGGCAATGTGTTTAATATAAAAAGTAAGACAAAAGTGGAGTTTAAACGGTACCTTGGTTTGGTTCGATATAATGGTGCCGAGTTCCCTAAAAGTGCAGCACAACGAAAAGAAGTCTTTCATAAGTCTAAATTTGATTCATTAGGGACCAGTGATGTTATCCCAGATTCGTCTCGGTTTTGGGATTATAAAAATATTTTTTTTAGATTGAATATTGCGTCCATTATCATTTTCAGTGCTTAGTTTTAAAATTTTTGCCATTTAAAGTTTTGCAACGTCATGTTATTCCTGTATCAACTAAAAGTATTTTAAATTGTATGCTTAAACTTAAGTCTAAATCCAGTCATCTTGATGGGAATAGCACTCATCATTTACGTTGTAATTGTCCGGCACTAGTCGCTCAGCTCCAGTTACTTTTTCAGTTCTGTTTATGTTTGTCAATGGGGCCTGATTCCCTCCTTTGCAGAACCGTAACTTCTATTCTGAAACGTGGAAGATATTCCTTTGATTGTAGTTCACATAGGCTAATCACTTTTGCTTGTAATATTAGTAAAATTTTTGAATATTTTTTGTTCCCATATACTACTGAGCGAACTGCGAAAGACTGAAACCAATTTGGGTTTCAACCTTGTATTGGGTGCCATTATACGCATAAGCTTTTAGCTTAGATTCTTATGATGCCCAGTCCAAAGGTTATGAATTACATATTTGCGCTTTGGATTTGTCTAAAGCATTTGCCATGTACAAGTGTATTACTCTGTCAGAGTTTGGAGTGAACCCTTCTGTCATACATGTACTTAAATTTTGGTATAGTATTCGTTTCTTCGTTTAAAAATCTGGTACAGGGTACTACGGTAATATACGTAGATAACTGCTGATGATTTTACTGCTGATGATGAACACTGTATATGTGTTCGAAATATCCAGTTAAATAATTTTATATCTATTCACTGTCAATAAAAAGGTTTCATCCCTATTTTGAACTGTTTTACTTACGGTAATATACCAGTTCAATCTGGAGTACGACAGGGTGGAGTGCTATTACCTTATCTATGTAATGTTTGTGCATTCAAAATGCGTGATCAGAACTAGCACTAGCAGGACGACCTGCTAGTTTTAAGCCGAACCAAGTCTATTTTGTCATTATCTGTGCAACGTATATCAATGACGTTTCGGGATATTGGTCTGTTTTTGAATGTTGATAAATACAAATATTTGGTTTTCAATCCCACATCATCACCTCATAATTTGTCCTGTAGATCTTCAGTAATTCGCAATGTTACGAGTTTACGATGGTTAGGGATTATTATTTATTTTATACTCCCTTTTTTGCGACTATGAGTTCTGAGAGACGTTAAAGAAAAGCTGAATTTGCAAAAATTGTACCTAACCATGGAAAATGTTAACGCCGAGATTCGGCTAAAATGTATTCCACATACTGTTACCATTTTGTCTTGTTTTCAAGTGGAATGTATTTGTTACTGAATGAGAATCATTTGCGCCAGATCCATATTGCTTATTTTAGATATTGTAAATTTTAACTGTACCTTCCCACTTCATATCGTAATGCACGTATTATTGAGAAGTATAGTGATACCGACATTATCCAATAGTTTGAGTTGCTTGGTGCTAATATAACAAGACATGCCTTTGTCCGAAACTTAACGTTATCCGTTGTTTTTGTCTGTGATTAAAGTTAAAGTTATCTATATTTCTGTTTATTTGATTTTTCTTCCTTTTGTTGTAATTTACTCCGCTTGTTTTTTTTTTTTTTTTTTTAATTGGGTCATAAACAAATTATTGTTATTATTCCCCTTCGAAAGCTTATGCGACTGCTCTTTCTGTAAAGAATCTTAAATGCCTCCAGGGTATAACTTACAACCCTTGCTCTAGGGGCTGGGGGAGGGGTTGTCATCCTCAAAGACGTAATTTCTGGACTTTTCAACTACGCAATACAAAATGGCTATCTCAGAATTTTTGCTGGAAGTGTTTGGGGAAATGATGAATGATGAGGTATGAATTCTGCCTCTTTTTGGAGTCTCTGTTCATAGATCTTTGTCTCATAACAGAAATTTGATGTGTTTTTTAAATGAAAGTTCACGTGTATATATACGAATAGAAAATGAATTTCATCGACACAGCAAGTTTTCATGCCTAAATTTATTTTAAATGGCTGAACTTTATTGTAGGTAAATTTCAAATAGTAACTCCCTGCGCAACAAGTTCACTGTTAAATTTTGTCAAAATTTTCTTAAATTTCAAGCAAAAGCTGTATGTCTGCTTCCTTTTTATTAAGCCGACGGATGAGGAGGTATTTTTGTCAGTATAATTTCTCATTTTCTATATTTATCACTATAATATCAAGAAGAGTTTCTTGACTCTTAACTTTGTCTAACAACCTTTGAAATGCAAAGAATTTACACTTAAGGTCATTAATTCATTTAAATATGCTCAGAGAGCACTCAGGTCTGCGCTTTACTTCTGAATGTAAAGTTTATAATGCTGCTCTATAAATTGCTCTATGTTTCCTAGAATTAAAATTTTTTGTCTTTTCTCCCCTCTCCCAACAAAAAGAAAAGAACCTTCTCTATCTGGCTATTTTATAGATTTCGAATAATCCGTGGCTAGTTCGTAATCAAGTAATTTTGAGTTTTAGTATTAAGGGCTTCTGTCTTTTGCGCAGGCCAGCTAAAGGTTTTAATTAAATCATTAGCTACGATTGGCATGGCTAGTCCCAACCATAACCCAAAGGCTCAGGATACTTTTCTCAAAGAGATTTAGTTTTATAACATCATTTTTTGGCTTTGCTTCAAATAAATCTTAGTTGTTATTTTTTATCTTAAGAGTTCACTACTTAATATTGTATGCTTCCAATTCACACGACGTAAGTCAGTAGGAGACAGTCTTTGCGGAATAAGTGTGTTTTTATAAATTCCTTTTGGAAATTGTATTGCATATACATGAAAAATAAAGTTGTTGTTTAAATGTAAGCTTCGAAACAATTCACTTGAACCTCCAAATGCCTGCTCCAACTACTTCTAAAAAAAAATTATTAATAGTGCTAAATGTTATTGAGACTTCAAAATAAGTTTCATCGTCATTTGTGAAACTGTTGGATTTCTATATATTTTTTTTTTACCCTATCTTCTTTTAAATCCGGTATTAGATTTTGCAAGTTTAGAAGGGAGCAGGGGTGAGTAGGAAGAGCCGTATAAGTGATGGCCGCCCTATAGGCCTTAAACTGCTGGGAACAGGCAGCTCAAATACCCGCACTTCCCACAGCCTATCATTAGATTTAATTGATTTAATAGAAAGAAGACGTTGTTTGCCAAAGGGAGGATATTTTTACTTCTAGGGGCTGCTTTACAAAAGAGGATGAAGGATTGCTGACCATCTTTAAATACTATTTTGGAGTCAAAAGGTGAAAGGACTAAATGGTACTCCATATACCCTTATATACATTTTACAACTGGGACTGGATGTACATAGAGACTTGAAGGTAAGTTTCTTCGTCTTTTGTGAAACTGTTGGGTTTCTATACAACTTGGTTGTAGTTTTGTAAATCTATCTTCTTTGCAATTCGGTATTTTTCTAATTTTTTATCTAAAAAATTAAATCCTTTTATTCTATGAATACGTTTTTTGCTCTGAACAAAATTTTTTGCTTGTTTTTTTTCACGCACTTATGCAATATTACTCATTTTATTCTCGACTGACAGGGTTAGGATACATAATAAAAAAAATTGATCACGATATCCTATAAAGTTTATAAGAACTGGATAGAAGCAAAACATTTACAAAATAAAATGTATTTCGCTGCTCTTTGAAAAAGAAAATGGATCAGTGAATAAAATATTATGCTTTAAAATCTTCTGAAATCGCTTTTGCTTGCCCTTTCTTATATTATTAGCATGATTCAGTTGTTTCAAATTTGCGCATAAAACCTTAAAAAAAGGCTACTATGAGCCAAACTTGTCAAACAAATCTTTTGAAACATTTGGTACAAAGGAACAAATTCAGTCTGTCATCTATCATAGAGGGGAACACAAACCCATTGAGTTGAATTGAAATTCAGCCTGTCATATGGAAATTAAATTGACTTACTTGACTTAATGCTCCTGCCGAAATGCTTCCGGCGTCGAGAGTGATGCTACATGGTGCCTCCATTTGGACCGGTCTCTTGCAAGGATGTGGACATCCTCCTGAATATTTGCCGTGACTAAGAAGGCACCTGTTGTGTCCTTCCATCTGGTTGGGGGACGACCTCTTGGGCGTTTCCCGCCGTGCAGCACGGGATCAAAGTCAGAAATCGTTCGTGCGGGAGTGTCGGGGGGCATGCGAAGGAGATGTCCGTACCAGCGTAGTGTTCGTTGGGCAAGTTGGACTGAGAAGGGCGTTTGACCAGTTAACGCCAGGAGGTTCTCGTTGCTAACAAAATCGTGCCAACATAGTCCTTAAATGCGGCGAAGGTGTTTTGTTTGAGCTATATTTACGGTGCTAAGCACAGACCGAGTGGCTGGCCAAGTTTCGGCTCCGTAAAGAAGCACGAATTCCACCGAAGCATTATATATGCGCATCTTGGTCCTACGATTGATAGAAGGTTTCCTCCAAAGGGCACTTAGTCTTCCCACTACTGCTGAGGCTTTGGCAATTTGGTGCATTAGATCTTTGAGGATTGATCCGTCATTTGAGAGGATAGAGCCAAGGTATGTAAATTCCTCAACAATTTCAGCTGGTTTGTCACCGACCATTAGGACTGGCGGGGGGCGCGGTGAATTACGGGGTTCATTAAACATTACTTTTGTCTTCTGCCAATTAATCGACAGCCCTATCTTTAAGGCTTCATCAGCAAGGATTTGTAGGGCTTCTGTGAGCTTCGACGGTGAATCGGAGACAAGAGCAAGGTCATCAGCATAGTCAGCGTCTGAAAGTACTCTATCACCGTAATGCAACCCAAACTGGAGGCGGTTTATGGTCTGATTCATAATGTAGTCGATGACACAATTAAGTAGTTCTGGGACAGCAGCACAACCCTGACGGACTCCAGTAATGATTTCAAAAGATGAGCTGTATCTGCCATTGACCTGCAAGCAGCTCTCAGTCCCTTTGTGGAGCCGCTCGAAAATGTTGCAGTACTTCACTGGTAGTCCCGTTGTTTTCAATATGAGCCAGAGTGATTGCCGGTCGACAGAATCGAAAGCAGCCTTGAAATCCACAAAGGCAACATATACTTTTTGTTGAAATTCTCGAGTTTTTTCTATCAGCTGCCGCATTGTGAATATTTGCTCCACGGTGGACCTTCCTGGCATGAAGCCAGCCTGTTGGATTCTTTGTTGGCTTCTGAGGAAAGTGGTACAGCGGTCCAGGAGGATCATAACAATGAGCTTCCCGGGCACAGAGAGGAGTGTGATGCCACGATAGTTAGAGCAGATTCTGCGACTGCCTTTCCGTTTCCAGAGAGGCAGGATGATGGCCGCTCGCCAGTCTTTTGGAATACATTCTGTACGAAATACTATGGAAAACAGTACTTGGAGCCAGAGAAGGGTCGCTGACCCATCATATTTCAGCAGTTCTGCAGGGATACCACAGACTCCTGGGGCTCGGTTGTTTTTCATCCGTTTCAGAGGATTCAAGATTTCTGTAGAGGTGAAGGGGTGGTGCACACTTTCACACGGGGCCTCAGGGGTGTTGGATGCAACTTGAAGAAGGTCAGGGTCGGGTTGGCTAACATAGTCCAGGGTTAGAAGTGAAGAGAAGTGATCCTTCCAGGTGGACAGTTGAGCGTTGAAATTAAATTATTTTTTTTTTTAACTGAATATAAGGAGTGACATTAAAACATAAAATGAACAAAATTACTCCGTATATGAAAGGGGCTGTTTCCTCCTCAACGCCCCGCTTTTTACGCTAAAGTTTGACTCTTTCTCTCAATCTACTTTTCAAAACAGTAAAAAACTTTAAAGTAAAGAGTGGGGCGTTGAGGAGGTAACAGCCCCTTTCATATACAGAGTAATTTCTGTTCGTTTTAAGTTTTAATGTCGCTTCTTAGTTTTAGTTAAAAAACTTGTTTTTTTATTTAGTTTCTGAACGTTTTTGAATTAATGCATGTTTTGATTTTGGCTCTCCGCACATGAATAATTAAAACGAAATTTGTTTTTGGCCTAATGGCTTTCTAATAGTTTTGATAGGACGATTTTGAGAAAAAAGGAGCGGAGGAGGAGGCCTAGTTGTCCTTCAATTTTTTGGTTACTTGAAAAGGCAACTAGAACTTTAATTTTTTACGGACGTTTTTATTACAAAAAAAATATTTGTAACTTACGAATTAACTTACGTCACAAACTTCTATATTCGAATGTTTTTATTACTTATATAAGGGGTTTCTCCCCCTCGTCAATACCTTACTCTTTAGGCTAAAGATTAAATTTTGTCCCAATTCCTTAAGAATGACCCCTGAATCACAAATGCCGTATAATAAATAGTTGAAATTACTAAAAATAGTTTAGCGCAAAGAGCGAGGACTTAGGAAGAGGTGAACCCCACATAAGTTTTAATGCTGCTCCTTACTTTCAGTTGAAAAAACTTGTTCATATTTTTTTTATCGTTTTTCATTGTTTTTTTTTAAATAATGCCAGAAAATCCTGCGCCCTTTCATGGAAATTCTCTTCCCCCATGACAAATTCCTCCATGGAAAGATCTCCCACATAAACCCTTCCCCTCAACCAAAAAAATCTCCCTGAAAGCGTCTGTACACTTCCCAATAACCATTACTATATGTAAACACTGGTCAAAGTTTGTAACTTGCATCCCCTCCCACGGGGACTATGGGGGAGGAAGTCGCCCCCACTGACATAGTTATTAGGTTTGTCGACTATGCTGAAATGGCCATCTCAGAATTTTGATCTGGTGACTTAGGGAGAAAATGAGCGTGGGAAGGGGCCTAGACGCCCTTGAATTTTTTTGGTCACTTAAAAATGGCACTAGAACTTTTAATTTTCATTAGAATGAGCCCTCTCACGACCTTCTAGGACCACTGGGTCGACACGATCACCCCTGAAAAAAAAAACAAAAAAAAAAACAGACAAACAAATATAAACGTATCTGTGGTCCGCCTTCTGGCAAAAAATTCCAAATTCCTGATTTTCGTTAAAATTTTATGACTTTTAAAGAGGTGTTTTCCCCTATTTTCTAAAATAAAGCAAATTTTCTCAGGCTCGTAACTTTTGGTGGGTGAGACTAAACTTGATGAAACTGATATATTTGAAATCAGCAGTATAATGGGATTCTTTTTAAGTAACTATTGGTATCAAAATTCCGTTAATTAGAGTTTCGGTTACTATTGAGCCGGGTCGCTCCTTATTACAGTTTGTTACCAAGAACTGTTTGAACAACTTTTTGGAATTTTGAGAATTATCATTTTACTTCTCTTACTTTTTTTTTTCAGAAAATTAGAGTTCAGTCTGCTCTGAAGAAGGGTCTAAGGTCTTTGATCAGACTATCATTAAAGTCTTCTATTCAATACCATATTTGGTGGAAAAAATGTAAACCCTTTTGATTTAATTCAGATATCTCTAGGATCTTAGCACTTTCATTTAGCAAAAAAGAAAAACATAATGATGTAAGGTCAATTAAGTAGCATCTTTGCAGATTGATCATTCGAAGAACAAAATCGGCGTAATTTCGTCAGAATCCTCGTGGCGGGGTGGGGGGGAGGGCAAAGTTGGATCCAATCATTTTCCTTAATCAAAAGAAACTAACAGTGAAAACTGTAAAATGAGTCTTATATAACCATCAAGGCAAAGACATACTAAAGCACACTGGCCTGTTTCTCTTAGCACTTTAATCATACAGGGTTATCTTAATTTTGGCAATATTTTCGCAGAAAATAAACTTCAGCTGGAAGGGGGTAAACTTGGGTCTTGAGGGGGCAGTTTTCCCTGCCTTATTGCAAATTACATTCCTGAAGATCAAAACAATTACTATAGAGTTCGAAAATAATCATTGATTATGAAGGTGTTTTCTTTCTTTCCCATCATTTTTGGCTCTTAGATTTATCACAAGTTTCACATTTTTTCTGCTTTTTTTTAAATACTCTAAAAATTCGCCGTGCCATCTCAGAGGACGTCGTGATAGCAAACTAAGAAGAATAGATAAAAACACAAAAAAGCTGATGAAGAGTGTAAAGAAAGTTTATACCCTATCTGACAGTAACTTTTTGTTATAAAATAAGCCTACAACTATCATAAACTTGAAGAAATATATTTTATTTTCTTTATAGGCAAGGAGCTCAATTTTTAGTTTGTATCCTGGACTAATGAATACTCTAATATTGTTAACCTATTTGCTTTCAGGACAAAATATCTTTTTGTTATTTAAAAAAATATGTGGATATGCTAAGGTGTATAATATGGCATAAGTCATATAAGAAAAGCAAAGAAATATACCATTAGCCTAGTTTCATCATTCAATACTTTTCAAGAATGATAACCACTGCTGTTGCAATTATTTCCAGTCCTTTTCCCCCTTTTGAGACCAAACACAGGTCTAGACTAACTGGAAAATAGGCTGATTTATTTTTTAAAATCAACTATATTTTGTAAGTAGGCTATCTATGGCCTACCAACAGACAATTCAGATAGCTAAGAAACAAATTTACCTCTTGAATCAAAATTTCATTTTAAGTCTAAATACAAGAGATAGATAATATGGGCTATATACTTGGGCAAAGTTTGAAAGGATAGGCTAGTTAAAATTAAATTTTCAACAGAAAAGAATATCATAGGCCTATTTGGATTCAGGATAAAATTCCAATTATAGGAGTAAGTTTGTTTCTTAGCTATCTGTATATTCTATTAATATAGATGTTTACCCTATTTTGGGGCAAAGGTCTAAATTAGAGGGTATTGAGAAGGAAACAACTCTTACTTCTTAATATGCATTATGGCTAACACATGTTGAATTTAGCTTCACTATACATTACCCCCAACCCCTTTATATGCAAATATATAGCCTAGCCCAAATTGTATATTTCCAATATATATATAAGTGGTGGGTGATTTTAACCTACCTTCCATTGATTAGACAAATCAAATAACCTCACTTTCTAATCAATCATTTGAGCATCATTTCCTTCAAAAATTGCAGGACACGTACCTATGCCAACACATTCAGGAGCCTACATAATTTTGGGATGATTTGACTCCTTCTGTCCTTGACTTGGTAATAACAAAATCTCCTGATGATGTTAGAAATATTGGAATTCTACCTCCATTAGGAAAAAGTAATCACACCATTCTTAAACTGTTGTTAAAATCTTCAGGTGATGATTCTACTCCTCAAAAACAGACCCTTAAGTATAATTACACTAAAGGTGATTATGAGTCTTTCAGAAATTTCATTTTATCATTATGTATCACAGAACAGTTGAGGGAAAATAAATACAATGTTTATGAGGTATTTGAGCTGATTCATGAAGCTTTGGTAGTGGGTCAAGCCAAGTTTATTCTGACTATAGTTTATATTCAGCTCTACAGAAATAGACAAAATCTTCCTTGAGAAATTCTACAAGCTATAAGCAAAAAATTTATCAGTAGCATGAGCATATTAAAATAAGAAGCACTGAGTCATGGATAAGATATAAAAGAGCAAGAAATGGAGCAACTAGGCTTCTTTGGTCAAATCATGAGGCACTTGAATCTTCTATCATTGCATCTGCTCAAAGTTGCTCAAAAAGGTTTTGGAAAAATATAAGAAAAAACCAGACTTCACAGTCCCCATCCTCAACTTTATTCACTGACCCTGAAACACAGACAAATATAGACAATGATAATGAAAAAGCTGAACATTTTAATAAACTTTTCTCATCTGTTTTTACACAACTTCACAGTGATACTCCTATTGATCCTATTTTTTCTACTGATTTCACAATAGATTTTGATGATTCTGACTTTGATGATCAACAAGTGTTTGAGGTACTGAAGCATCTTGACACAAATAAATCACCAGACATTCATGAATTTTCAAACCATATGATCCAAGAGCTTGCAATAGTACTCACTGAACCACTGACATATTTGTATAATCTGTGTCTGGCATCTGGTACTTGCCCTTTGGCATGGAAAAAAGGAGTAATTAAACCCCTGTATAAAAGTGGCATGAAAACACAATTTAAAAACTATAGACCAATATCAAACACTTCAATTTTTTCCAGAATTATGGAAAAACTAATTGTCAAGAGAATACAAAATTGTTTCAAATCAAATCTTCTTTGGCATCCATTTCAACATGGTTTCCATAAAAAACGTTCATGTAATACACAGCTTTTGGAAGTAATTACTGACTTCCATAGAATTGCAGATGAAAGTCTCATGTTTGATTGCATTTATATAGATTTTTCTAAGGCCTTTGATAAAATTTCCATTCTGCCTTTACTTCAAAAGTGTGAGGTATATCACCTTGGTGCCAGAACGTTGAATTGGATTGGTGATTATCTAACAGGCAGGACACAGAAAGTGATTGTAGGTGATGCTTTGTCCTCTGCTGAGATGGTTTTCAGTGGTGTTCCACAAGGTAGTTGCCTTGGTCCAGTACTTTTCTGCCTTTTCATCAATAACTTGCTTCTTGTTGTCCACCATTCCACAGTTAAAATGTTTGCAGATGACATGAAGCTTTCCCACTCCTTGATAAATTCAGATGAAGCTTTGTTGCTTCAAAAAGACTTGGATGCAGTGCACAATTGGTGTAATGTTGACTCCATGTTTGTCAACGAAAATAAGTGTAGGGTCGTCCATTACTTTGACAAAGTAGAACAAAGTTACCAATACCATCTTGCTGGAGATTCAATTTTACCTGTTGAAAATGTCTGTGACCTTGGTGTTCATTTTAATTCTATTCTTAGCTTTGACAGGCATGTCTCTGAAGTAACTCGTAAGGCAAACTATCAGCTATTATGTCTTAGATGGAATTTCCATAAGTTTAATCTCTGTTCATTCATTGCCATTATAAATCAACAGTTCGACCCATACTTGAATACAATTCGTCAGTATGGTATCCATTGAATAAAAAAGACAGAGCAAGGGTTGAAAAAATACAGCAAAGAGCAACTAAGCTTGTACCTTATTCAAAACATTTGCCATATGAAAATAGACTGCACAGGCTAGGATTACCAAGCCTTCAATTCTGAAGGGATAGGACAGACATTATTAACACATTCCATATAATCAAAGGCATTGATAATATAAGTACATCACAGTTCTTCACATTTAATGACACTAACAGGACCCATTATCACCCACATAAATTGCACCCCTGACTTTCAAAAAGGAAAATAGGCCAACATTCATTTTATAGCAGGGTGTGGAAGCCATGGAATGACCCTCTACCTAAAACATTTCTAACAGATTCAAAACAAAACTAGCAGAAACAAATTTTCAAAGTAAATCATTTTTAAATAATTTATAGTATTATTTGTCAGTGTTTGTTGTAGTTGTTATTTTCATTGATTTGTATGTGTGTATTATGTTGTCAGTATTGTCATAATTTCTATTTATTATGTTTAGTGCGACAAGCTTCAAAGCTTACTGTATTTGGTATTAACAAATAAATAAAATAGGCTACATTACACCATTAGTGAAATTATGACATTTCACATAGGCTAACTGACTCACCAATAAAGTGAATATACCACTTGATGCCTTTTTTCTGTTCTTTAATAATTGCTCTACTGCAAATTCAAATTTAAGCACTTTTGAGCTCTTGAAATGATGAATTTTCAAATAATTATGATAGTCATATAACTGACTTGCCAATTAAGTGAACATACCACTCAATGCCTTTTTTTATGTTCTTTACAAATATAATAATCATCCCTACTGCAAATTCACATTTAAGGAATTTTGAGCTCTTAAAAATGATGAATTATCAATTAAAGAACAAGTTATTGCTTGTTTTCAACAAAATAATACTATGTTTTTTCAGTGCTGTCTTTTCTTGGTTGTTTTTGAAAAAACAATGCTACCTTTTTTTACCTTAAATTGCATTTACAGCAAGATAAGATGGACTGCATCCTCCTGTAGAACATCTTGCCATTGAAATGGTAAGGTGACACAATTAGTGGGTCTGATGGAGTGTGGTGTCCCACTGGTACTTCCATTCTGCATTACTCCACTCCAAATCAACTACCTTATTAAAGAATTAATTGATTCACCACTGACAGTCTCATTGGAAAGACTGTTCCAAGTTGGGACAGCGTGTACTGAGAAAAAGTTCATCCTCTCTCTACATCTGGAGGGCTCCTGTTGCAGCTTCAATGAATGGTCTCTTGTCATGGTGGCAAGGGAGGGAATAAAAATGGAGTTAGCCATGGTAGTTTGGTGCATTTTCTTGACAAAAATGACATCTCCTCTGTGCTGCCAGTAAACTAATGTGGGTATCTTCAGGCAGTGCAGACATCCAGGGTAGGGAATCTGTTGGTGTGGGGCACAAAGCTTAGTTGCTCTTCTCTGTATGCTCTCTAGGGCTGCCACATCTCCCTTGTATTGAGGATTTGTAATGGGGCAGTGAATTGTTCATAACAAGGCTAGGTCAGGTTGGGTTAGGTTAAAAAGTACTTAAATTTTAATTTGCAGTAGAGGCAATTATTATATTTGTAAAGAACATAAAAAAGGCATCAAGTGGTATGTTTACTTTATTGGTAAGGCAGTTATATGAACTGTCATAAATTTACCACACCATCTATCATTCTTGTTTTTCTTGTTCTTGTTTTGTTACTATTGATTGAATATATTGGTACAAGGGATAAAACAAGAGAAACATTGGCAAAATGTATTGGATATATAATTTGGGCTATATATTTGTATTTTAGGAGGGGGGTTAAAGGATAGTTGAGCTATAGTCAAAATGTTTCAGCTGAAGTTATTCTGCATATTATGAAGTAAGATTTTTTTAATGGTTGCTTCTCAATAACCCCTAACCCTGACCTTCTCTTCATTTGTTAGGGTAAGACCCCCAGTGCTCAGCCAGTGCCTAATCTTAGTCAGATATACTGATTAAAATTATCTGTTCTATAAATTGACAGCAGGCTTCTAATTACCTTATATCGCAGCTTGGAGCAACCTAAGGATTTCTCCTTGTTGAGCTCCAGAGTTGATGATTGGAGTTGAATTCAGGATTTTTTAATGATCATGTGCACTGTGCTGATCCATAGCACCCAAATTGAGTTAACACTCTCTAGAGGACCACTCAGCATCCAGTCTTTGTTTAAAGATGTCCATAGATTTAGTGGCAACAGTTTTTTCTGGGAGTTTATTCCAAGCGTTTATGATTCTTGAAGAAAAGAATTGAGCACAGAATCTGGATAGGGTAGGCTGCTTAATAAGTTTCAACTGATGACCTTTATTTCTTTAGTTAGGACCAACAGTAGGAAATAATGCTGAGAGCATATTAACACTCATTAACTTATAGGTTAAAATGGCATAATCTCTATTTATCCCATGTACAGGTGTTGGTAGTTTCAGCTTTGCTAGTCTTGTAGAGTACAAATGTTCTGGGATGTCAGGTATCACTTTGGTTTGTCATGTCTCTGCACATCTTCCAACATATTAATGTCTTTTTTAAAATAAGGGGAGGCTAGATACATTCCAAATTCAAGCTTAGGGTGCACAAGCATGAGTGCTGAATTTTAATTCAATATCAATAGTGATTCCAAGATCTTGCTCAGTATTTACTGTGGAAAGTGGGTGACCTGAGAGACAATAAGATCAGAAAGGGTTCACATCTAATCTTGGATATAATGTGTATTGCAGTTAGACAATTTGTGATTGGTTGATGATTAGGACTAGACGAGTTGGCTGACTATAATCTTGGAAAGCATTGGGTCTTTTAAAATTTGAGTTTAGACAAAAGTTAGCTCTACACCCTAGTCTACATAAGTATAATTCTCTTTTATGGCACTTGTCTTGTATTGAGTCCAACCAAGGTAGGTTGACTGTGTCTGTCATTAATATGTGTTGTTCAAGCTTTATCCTGTGTCATAGATTAGACAGCGTTTTTTAAGATTAGGCTCAAGCTTGAAATGTCTGACCAATGATTAGGGTCCACTTTTGGCTATCAGTATGTTTAAAGTTGTGTGTTGTGTATGGCTAAGATATTCAAGCTAGTCACATTTACATTAAAAAGATGTTGACACATCCAATGGTGCAATAATCAAATTTTTAGGTAGCATGATAGAGATATTAAAATGGTTTAGCTTTTAAGGAGCGGATTAGTTTGTCAACTACTGGGTATCTTACCCTATTTTGAATGTGTTTTTGATAAGAAATATAGACCTACATAAAAGATGGACAAGGCTAATAGCAAGCCCACAAAATCTGCATACTTTTGTAGGCTAGGTAAACTTTTAGGGTAAATTTTCCAAATAACTCACTAGTGAAATAGCTAAGAAATAGACATACCTGTAGAATAAGAATTTCATCCTGAATTTAAATATGAAATCCATTCGTATCTGAAATGAACTTTACTTCCACCCCCTAATTTTTAAATCGTAAAGGTCTAGAGTAGGGACTTTTAAGAAAGAAACAAATTGAGAAAACCGTTTTTGCTTCATAACATGCAAAATAATTGGCAGAAAGAGGGGTTGTGGCAAAGCCACAATCCCTCTTTCTTATATTTATTTACCATCCATTTCCAACTTTGATGATTTAGCCTGTATTTTTTATTCCTGGAGAAAATCTTTCAATCCCATTCACATACAGAGAATTCTTCAGTGTGCTTTAATTCCTATGCGTACAAATGCATACTAGTCTCACCATAAAGAGAAGTGACATTAGATGATTTTTGACATGGGGGCTGAAAATCAAGAAGACTGCATCATTAAGAAAAAAAAATCTAAATGTTACTAGGCCTTTTGACACATCTTAGGACCCCCCACTCCGCCTTCAACCCCCTTCTGCAGGGTAGTATTTTAGACCAAATGGCCAGAAGCTAAAGCTTTTTTTTCCAGGACTTGACATGCAGTCATATGTCGTTATCAAAAATTCAAATGGTGAAATGTCATCTGAAAAGTATCAGTATCCTGAAACAATTCAGTTCACCTCAATTCCAGTGAGAAGTGCCAACAATAATGAGCTTTTTGAATATGGTAAAAGTCTTTTAGAAGCAGCAGGCAGTGGAAATGTGCAAAGGATTAAGAGTCTCCTTGAAATGGGAGCACCAATTAGCACTGACTGGGTAATAACAATTTTCATAATATAGCACTGAAAATTATATATGTAAATGTACAAATCTTTAAATTAGCCAACCATTAGCCTATTATAAGCCTAGGAGCCCAGCTGGAGATAAGGAAGCATGTTAAGAAAACAATTCTTAAACCATAAAATGCAGAATAATCACAACTAACAAATTTTGCAGGGGGAGAATCTTTACTTCTTTCCATGTTTCTGTGGTTTTTCTAAGAAATTCATGTATTTCTTTGAATCTATATATTTACAGAGTATATATTCCCATCACCCTAATCAGCAAATATATACCCAGAATTGTATCCTGAATCTAAACATGACGTTCATTTGCATCACAAATGAACTTTTACTCCCATATGGTGGATGTCCTTCCTGTTGCATAGGCGCTCAGTCAAGAAAAAACTAGCTTCTCCAGCTAAACTAGATATTAATTGCAAAGAATCTAAAAATCTTTTAAATAATCTATCAGAGGCAAAACAAGGGTACTGTCACCCGCATGAAAAGAACGATTGGCGGAAAGATGACATCTGTATGTGTTACAGACCAGTCGAATGCATCAGCTGATAGCAAGAAGGACCTTTAAAATTAGCTATGAAAAACTTAAAATCGACTTCAACTCACAACAAGCAAACAAAAAGTGTCCATTAACATTTTGTTTTGGCACTTAGTGAAGGAAAAGAAGTTGTTGCTCAGAAACTCGATCGAGCTTTTTCTAGACGGAATTCCTAAAAATGAGAATTTTTGTGAATAGTAGCAGCATCTAAAGCTTATGTGCTCCTTCACTTAAGAAAAGAAGTCGGAGACAACTCATTGCAAACAAAAATTCAAGAAAATACAGAAAAATCCGACACACAGTTGAAACGATTACCGGAAGAAAAGAGGGTATCTTGTGGTAATTACGAAAAAGGCTACCGTTAGCACGGTTATTACTATAGATATTATCACAACCATGCAAAAAACGGGATCGCGTTCATCCTACCACTTTAGAAAACACGAGAGACAGGGACGGATTGTAAATAATAAAGGTACCTCATATAGGTTTTCACTGTCTCTGCTGAGATGGAAAAAGAAGGAATATTACCCCCAAAAATTTTAGATTTGGAACCACAAAACATGAGTGGGACAGAAGGTTACAGAAACATCTTTTTTGAACAATTGTTGTGCTATATACAAAACACAGAAAAATTAGAAAATATATGTTTCGTTTAAAGCTTCGCTCTTTCTTGTTTTTTTTTTTTTTTTTCTTTTGATTGACAGGGTCAATTTGTAATTGAAAAATAGACAATTGAATTGGCAGATTCTGATTTACCAAAAAAACTTAAAATGATCGATTTTATTTATAATACAACTTAAGTTAAGAAATTAGCTTTTAAGTTATTAACAGCCAGTCTGTCATGAGGCTGATGCTTCAATGTTTAAAAGGTGCTAATCTAATAAACTGAGATCATAATAAAAAGCTATAGCCTACCAAAAGTCTAATATAACCGCAAAAGAGGTAAAATTAGCCACAGCTGGTATCGAATAATATTGATTTTGGACAATAAAAGGGCAATTTAAGAAAACCGAGAGATGAAGAAGAGACAAAAACAAAGAATAAGAAAACAAACATTTGCACTGACAATTTACGGTAACCAGGGGACCCGGTTAGTAACGACGAAGACCACACTGCCTTTCCATCACAAACACCAAAAACAAGAAGAACAATAGGGAATTTTTTAAGACAGTCGGAAACAAATTAGAATGAATATTTCGGCCCTATGTCCAAAAGCCGTCTTCCGCAATACAAATGAGAAAAAACAGCTTACAAGAGGATAAAATCAATAAAACTAAAATGAACAGTTTTTTTCAAAAGAGTTCCAGCATCCTTACCTTTGCGAAGTTCAACCAGGACTGATAAATAAATTGTGATGAAACGAGGCAATTCATTGAAATGAAAGAAATTGATTTAAAAACGCATTTTTAATGCCAGCCTAGCTTTTTTCCGCTGCTGAAACGTGTTTTTAAATCATTTTCTTTCATTTCAATGAATTACCTCGTTTCATCACAATTTATTTATCAGTCCTGGTTGAATTTTGCAAAGGTAAGAATGCTGGGACTCTTTTGAAAAAAACTGTTCATTTTAGTTTCATTGATTTTATCCTCTTGTAATTTTTTTTTTCTTATTTGTATTGCGGAAGACGGCCCTTGGACATAGGGCCGAAATATTCATTCTAATTTGTTTCCGGCTGTCTTAAAAAATTCCCTATTGTTCTTCTTGTTTTTGGTGTTTGGGACCCAGTTAGCTGCAGCCGGTCTGTAACGAGGCTGAGTTTTAACTGTTTAAAAGGGTCAAATCTGATAAAACTGAGACGAGAAAAAAAAACACAAAAAACAGTTCCACTGAGTCTAAGGTATCTGCAAAATGACTAACCAGATTATCCACAACCAGTCTAAAATAAAGCAGATTTCTAACCGTAAATACAAAAAAAAGATATTGTTACAGTGAGACTACACGTTAACTGCCGAAAATCACAAAACAAGTTGAGACGATCAGAGGCAAGACAAGGCAATGTGAAATGATCAGTTGCCAGTATGATGACAATTGTATGTATTCTCAGGACAAGCTGAGTTGGTCAGCAGATGGAAATAGTGAAATAGTTGAGCAGAAGGATTGACCTCATCTTTTAACACGGGACCCAGAGGTCAAACCCAGCTGCAGCAACACAAAGGAGGGCTTGGAATTTGATTCTGGGAATGGAACTATGCGGAAGCGTCTCCAAACTAATCCAAATCAGAAAAAAAAGAAGAAAGAGGGGAACATTACAATCAGCATAAAGAAACCGTTAACAAATTCAACTGTTAATACATCCAGTTTCTCTTGAACGCGGTAATTGGTGTAATTTTGTGTGGATTTTGCTAAAACCCCTAATAATCTAAAGGAAGAAACCACATTTTATATTTACATAATGTATAAGCACTATATAAGCATTTTTACCTTTATCCCCTAATTTTTTCTCTTCTCTTTATTAAAAGCTTTTGACTTATCTATTTGTACATAAACAAATGGTTTTATTTTGTATGTTTGTAGCTTGGCACAAGCCCTTTACACATGGCGGCTAAGAATGGTCATACTGCAGCTGTTGAATTTTTCCTGAAGACAGGCGTGTGCAGAGACGCTCGAAACAAAGTAGATCGAACCCCTTTACATTTTGCAGCTCAGCATGGATACACAGATATTGTAACGTTGCTAGTGAAACATGGTACCGACCTAGATGCACAAGACATGGTAAGATCATAGAGAAACAGAGGGGCCACTTGCAATGAATCTTGTGACTCAATTGCTTTTCATTCTTTTTATTCGTTTAATATTTGGTACAAAAGAACCAATCACGTTTCACACAATAGGTTATAAAAGTAATCAGATTTTAAAAAGCGGGGCTATTTGTCTCACAGGAATAAGAAACAATATGAGTGGTTTGCAAAAATGCGTTACAGATGTAACTCAGGGTATCTAAAGCACATTTTTACTATGAAATTATAGGAAATTTATCCCTCTTTTTCTTTTGTAAGATACAAATATAATCCCAAATTATTATTTATTAATTAAATGTATAAGCGACAAATTAAAAGCCTCTTCTAAAAACAGAAAGTACAGTTACATAAAAGCGCTGAAAATGCAGGAAAGAGAAAACCTTGTTATTATATATTTATTAATTAAGCCAACCTTATTTTGAAAGACCTACACTAGGGCCACATAGGCCCTAGTGGTGGTGGTGACTTGAGAAGCATCCTGTTGTTGGTGTAATTGGCTAGTGGCGGTGGTGGCTTGAGAAGCATCCTGTTGTTGGTATAATTGGCTAGTGGCGGTGGTGGCTTGAGAAGCATCCTGTTGTTGGTGTAATTGGCTAGTGGCGGTGGTGGCTTGAGAAGCCTCCTGTTGTTGGTGTAATTGGCTAGTGGCGGTGGTGGCTTGAGAAACATCCTGTTGTTGGTGTAATTGAATGGAGCTTCCAGAATTTCTTCTCTATGCTCCAGGGAAGGTCTGTAAGTCATGAAATTTACCCGATGTTTACATATAGTATTTGTTATTTGAAAGCAAACTGGCATTTTTCAGGGGGGTGGGGGAGGGGGATAATTTTCTGCTGGGTATTTTCCATGGAAATAATTTTCCGGGGATGGTATTTCCAGGAAAAATTTACGCTTGGAGAATTTACCAAAATTTCTATGCGAAATTATTTCATTTGATTACTTCTCTTTGCTGAGTCAATTTTACATGTGGAGAGGTTAGGGGGAGTTGTCCGAGGGACAACTTCAATGGATTGGAATTGTCTAGAGGATTCTTCCGTAGGGTAGATTTTCCACGAGAGGAATTTTCCGTAGGGGACTTTTGCGCCGGATAAATTATCCTGGGGGATTTTTTGCGGTAGTAACTTTCTGCTAAGGGGGGGGTGTAGGAAAAGTTTTCCACAGAAGGGGGGATAATTTGAAAACAGTAGGAAATTAAAGTGTTCTTCAAATGAAAGTGTGCTAAGAAAAAATTCATCCAGATTCGTCTGCAAGAAATTTTCTGAGGGGATCTTTCAGCGAGAACGGAATTGTCTGGGGAAATTTTCGTGGGGGGAGGGGACATTTTGCCCTTGAAAACTTTCTCTGAGGGATTTTCTGTGATGGGAAGGAATTTTCAATTTAGAGGAGCCGTATTTCCCGGCATTATTTAAAAAAGATCAGAAATAAAATTTAAAAAATTAGTTGTTTCAACTAATAGTAAGGAGCAATATCAAAACCTAAAACAAACAGAAGTGGTTACGTATTTGAGGGGCGTCGTCCCCTTATCAATACCTTCCTCTTTACGCTAAAGTTTGGCGTTTTGTTGCGATTCTTTAAGAACGACAAAATTTAAACTGTTCTGATTAATCATAAAAACAAGAAACTTCTTTAAAAATACTAAAACACTTTAAGAATGAGGTAATTGATGAGGGGGCAACCGTCCTTATATACTTAATAATTTCCGTTCTTTTTAAGTCCTGGTGTTGCTCCTTACTTTCAGTTGAAAAAATTGTTGTTGTTTTTTATACTTAATTTACAGGAAGATAGGCCTTAGCAATACTAATCAACTATTCTATAAAATAGATTGCACTGAAGGCCTTAACAACGCAATCCGTCTTATATCTGGATTTTCAGGGAAATTAATGAATATTAATATCGCGGAAAATTAGAAAAACAAGAACAGGTGAAGCTTTTTCATCCTCTCCCCTTTCTTCCTTACTATCTTGTAATGTGAACGTAACCTTTTTTTGGTATATGTAGAAAATGGTACGTTTGTATAATGTGCTTTAGAAAAGCAGAGAAGGTTAGCACTCCCTCATATAAGGTTTGAACAGCATAAGTATGGTTCACATGGCACTCTCTCTTGCAGAGGGTGGACCACCTTTTTTCTTAGCACAATTTTTTTTTTTTTTTTATGACAATTTGAATAGTGAAATTTGTAATCCCTGTGTAAATATGTGGAGTTTTGTTTTTCTGCAGTCATACAGGCAGTGATATACCAAAGAAGGGTGGGGGCCTCGGACCCCCATGTCGGTAACAGAAGGAAATCACGACAGATATTGATTTAACTAGTCATAAGTAAACTATTCTGGGAAATAAACTAAAATGACTTGTCTGACTGGTTAACAAATCTTTTCTGTATCGAAAAAGCATTTAATTCTGGCTTCGAAAGGAACAGTGGATAAATTTGCGAACGGTGGATTTTGTGTTGAAATGGGAATAAGTGGGATGGCAATCTTTGATATATATCACTATATGTTTTTGGTGGTCAAGCAATGAATCATGCAATTACTTTAGAGTGTCTTGCCCCGTTTTTTTTTTTTTTTTTTTTGATGTTAGGAACAACTTCGAAGTTGATCCATCGTTGGGAACGTTACCGACAGTTAAAAACGAAGAAGACGTTAAAAAAAGTGGTGAAATTTGGTGGATACACCTTATAACGGTGGATAATGTCTAACAGCGTCGTCGAGGACGTAGTGGTCTCTTGCCATTTCTTTTTTCTGCTATTTTTGGAGCCTGATTATATTTTTGCCTGATTTCTGCTGAGCTTTTCTTGTGGTCTTTGTCATTATTTTTATCTTGGATTTTTCTAGTGGTCTATGTTCGCCGGTTTCGGCCAAGCTAAGCCAGTGGTAGTTTGCTATTTGTTTTCCCTGGAATTTTATTTTTGCCAGATTTGGCCCAGCTTTGTTACTGCTCTTTTGCAAATTTTTTTCCCCAGTGAATTTGGCTTGTGGTCTATTTTTGTCAAGTTTTGCAAAGCTTTGCTAGGGGTCTTTTGCCATTTTTTTTTCTCTTGTTCTTTGTCGGTGCTGTAAATACGTTGTATTCGCTGCGAAGTGTTACAATAGTAATGGCAGGATTTATCAGGATCGGAGGAATTCGAGAAATTTCTTAGAATTGGCAGCGGGAAGGCATTTATGCTTTACTGAACAACTCCATAAGCAAGTTTTATTTTCAAAGCATAAAAAAAAACTACGTTTAACGGTCACATTTACAATGTAGGTATGATTATTACTTGGACTTAAGTATAAATCTCTGATTTAAGATAAGTTAATTTTGTTACAATATTGATAGTTAATTGGCCCTTCTTTACGAATGAGGTTAACCCTGTATTTAATTATTATAAATTTAGGAATTTGTGGGCTTTTGTATTTAAAAGAAATTCAAATTTCTCTAGGTCGCTTAATATGCAATGCCAATCCGATTAGTGGTTGTTTGGAATTGTTACAAGTCTTAAAATCATTGTGTAGCTATTCACAGTGTTGTGACTACTAGTATCACGTTTCTACTGTTAATTACAATTAACTATTATTATTATTACTGCTTATTAGTCAACAGTAATATTATTGATGCAAAAATGAATTATGTCAGTGAAAAAAAAATCAAGTTAAAAAAATCCTATTAAAAGTAAAGAATGAATTTGAAACAAGAAGAATTCACTCTGAATGAAACAATCGAACCTAAAATGAACATATATTCAAGTAACAGATAAAGCTAAACATAAAATGAATGAATATTTTCATCTGTATAAGCGGCATAGTCTACCCTCTTCCCCTTTCCCTCCAAAGGCTACGTGCTTGACTGAAAAAAAGAGCTTGTTTATATCCATTTTTCCTTTTCTTTTTTAATTATAACCTAAAATTATATATTATAATATTATCAGCCCATAACTGCTCCACAGATGCTATGTTGGTGTTTTCTGCATTTTCTTGATGCTAGACAGTCATATAAGGACTCGCCCATGGTTGAAGTATTATGGTTTCCCCCTTAGGTGCAAGATAGTAAAGACGAATCCCAGCCCATGGTAATCGAAAATTTTTAAATGCGCTTTGACAAAAAGCGTACAGTGAGTAAGAATTGTCATTTGAACTGGATTTGGGAAGACTAACTACTATTTTGATTAACCTTAATTATAAAAGTCAGAATAGGAGAGACTGTTGAAAATTGTTTTTAATGGGTACGCTTTTAATGGAAAATTTGTCGATCTTGGTTTTTGTTTAGCTTATGTTTATAGTTAGGAAGTAGAAAATGCTATTCCAGCTAACTATTCGCTTGCATCTTTTACTTTGCGTTCTCTCTGACTTTGATCAATGTAGTTGGCTATATTTTATCTATATATATAAAAAAAAGTTGTCTGTCTGTGTGTCTGTCTGTCTGTCAGGTGACGTCATGTTTCTGTGTTGACTGACGTCATCAAGTTAGTTGTCGTCATTTTTGCTACGACGGTGACGTCATTCAAGATATTTAAGACATATGTTCACGTAGAAATCTATTAATGTTTAAGTTTAAAATGACTGATGAACTTACAATGGCAAAAGCCGATGAAGATGCTCAAAGAGTCTATGCCAAAAAACTTGCTGCTGATAGAAAAAGTCAGAAAAGAAAGCGTGCCGAGGAATCAAAAGAACAGCAAGGAAACAGGCTTGAGGCTGATAGAGAAAGAAAGAACAGAAAGCGTGCCGAGGAATCAAAAGAACAGCAAGGAAACAGGCTTGAGGCTGATAGAGAAAGAAAGAACAGAAAGCGTGCCGAGGAATCAAAAGAACAGCAAGGAAACAGGCTTGAGGCTGATAGAGAAAGAAAGAACAGAAAGCGTGCCGAGGAACTACCAGAGCAACGCGGAAGCAGACTTGCTGCTAAAAGAGAAAGTGAAAAAAGAAGGCGTGCCGAGGAATTACAAGAACAGCAAGAAATCAGGCTTGCTGCTGATAGAGAAAGTAAGAAAAGAAAGCGTGCCGAGGAATCACAAGAACAGCAAGAAATCAGGCTTGCTGCTGATAGAGAAAGTAAGAAAAGAAAGCGTGCCGAGGAATCAGAGCAACCTGAAAGATCAATTTATGTCTACTTTCAAAGTAAAAGGGCAAATTTATCATAGAGCAGGGTCCCTTCTACCATTCTCAGGCGAGAATCATAAATTTTTACAATTGTACTTCATCAGTGATAGAAATTCTGAATTGAATGCACGTTGCGAAATTTCTCCCAACGTTGAAAGGACAATCGTTTCCCAATTGCAACATCTTTTCCACGAAAATAATAATTTAGTGCGTCTGTTCAAAACAGCCATCGATTTGATGCCTACTGATACGCATAAGATTGTTATTTCCGCTGACAAAACGCCTCCTGGCCAACATGTGCGTAGATACAATGCTCCAACTATCGACGAAGTGGCAATCGTTATGGTCGGTGATCAGTTTTTATCTCGAGATATTATTCTTCATAAGCGAAACGCTCAGTTGTTAAGAATTGCTGAAACTCATCGATGCTACGATGCCCTACAATATCCTATCATTTTTTGGGATGGAGCCGACGGCTATCACTTTAATATTAAATTGATGAATCCAGCCACTAACAAAGAAATGAATAAGAAATGCAGTGCAATGCATTATTATTCCTATAGACTAATGATTCGGCAGGATGAAGAAAATTATATTTTAAAATGCCGTGAATTGTTTCACCAATTTGTCGTTGATATGTGTGCTAAAATTGAATCAGAACGTTTGCTATATATCCGCCTGAATCAGACCAAGCTCCGCTCTGAACAATACATTCATTTGCGAGATGCAGTTATAAATGACGGTAATACCACAAACGTTGGAAGATTAACAATTTTACCTTCGTCATATGCTGGCAGTCCCCGTCATGTGCATGAATATGCTCAAGATGCTATTGCGTATGTTCGTCTCTATGTTCGTCCAGATTTATTTATTACATTTACATGTAATCAATCTTGGGACGAGATACTGCAGCTTTTACTTCAAGGACAATCGGCGGTTCATAGACATGACATTACGGCCCGTGTCTTCCGGCAAAAGTTGAAATCACTGATAAACTACATAGTAAAACTTGAAGTGTTTGGGTCAGTGCGATGCTGGATGTACTCAGTGGAATGGCAAAAACGAGGTTTGCCACACGCACATATACTAATCTGGCTACATAAAAAAATTACTTTGAACGAAATTGATGATGTGATTTCCGCTGAAATACCTGATAAAAATGTCGATAAGGGGTTACATGATATTATTGTAAAAAATATGATACATGGACCTTGCGGTGCACTGAACGAAAATTCACCATGCATGGCCAAAGGAAGGTGCACAAAGCAATATCCTCGACTTTTAGTATCAAACACAATTACTGGCAATGATGGTTGCCTACAATATAGAAGAAGATCTACTGAAGATGGCGGTAAAACAGCAATAATAAAGAAGCGTAACGGTACCACCATCGAAGTAGATAACCAGTGGGTTGTTCCATATTCCCCGTTATTATCAAAAACATTTAATGCACACATAAACGTTGAATACTGTAACTCCGTAAAGGCAATCAAATACATATGTAAATACGTCAACAAAGGCAGTGACATGGCAGTTTTTGGCTTGCAGCCCGAAATCAAAGATTTCGACGAAATCGTACAATATCAGGCTGGAAGATACATAAGCAGTAATGAAGCTGTTTGGCGAATTCTTTCATTTCCGATACATGAACGTAGTCCAGCTGTTGTTCACTTAGCGGTACATTTACAGAATGGTCAACGTGTTTATTTCACGGAAACCAACGTGCAACAAAGAGTCCTGAATCCACCGGATACAACATTAACAGCTTTTTTTTCGCTTTGCAAAAATGATTCTTTTGCAAAAAAACTGCTGTATACTGAAGTGCCTTCGTATTGCACGTGGAATACTAAAAATAAAGTATTTGAACGTCGAAAACAGGGTAAGTCAGTCGACGGCCAACCTACCATCTTCAAAGATACCACGATAGGAATCTACACCGTTCACCCCAATCAACATGAATGCTTCTTTCTACGCCTGCTTTTGGTGAATGTACCCGGTCCGACATCCTTTGAGTATTTGAGAACTGTAAACGGTACTATACATGACACTTACCGTAGTGCATGCCAAGCTCTGAATTTATTGGAGAATGACCAACACTGGGATAACTGCATCAATGACGCGTGCGAAACGTCAACCCCAAGTCAAATTCGTGCATTGTTTGGCATCATTTTAACAACTTGCTCTCCATCAGCTCCTACAGAGTTATGGGAAAAATATAAGTCAAAAATGTCCGAAGATATACTCCATCGAAAACAGTTAGAGACGTTAGATATGACTTTTGATTTTACATCAGAAATTTATAGCTACACTTTAGTTATTATAGAAGATTTGTGCGTACGTATGGCAAACAAACCTCTTCAGGATTTGGGAATGCCTTCACCTAACCGTATCGCTGCTGTTTCGACATGTGTAGAATTGGATCGTGAACAAAGTTACAATACGAGTGATCTATTGTCGTATGTACAAAATAACATTTCCAAGTTAACGTCGGAACAAAAAGACATTTATGATACGATAATGCATTGTGTCGATAACAACGTTGGAGAAATTGTCTTTCTGGATGCGCCAGGAGTTACTGGTAAAACATTTGTGAAAAAACTGATTCTGGCATCAATTCGATCAAAAAATGATATAGCGTTGGCAATTGCGTCGTCCGGAATAGCCGCAACATTGCTGCCTGGTGGAAGAACTGCTCATTCCGCTTTGAAATTGCCTCTGAATTTGCATTCTACAGAAACTCCCACGTGCAATATTTCCAAATCATCTGGGATGGGTAAAGTATTGCAGCAATGCAAACTTATTATTTGAGATGAGTGCACAATGGCACACAAAAAATCGCTCGAGGCTCTGGATCAATGCTTGAAAGATTTGAGAGGGAAGTCGAAACCCTTTGGCAGCACATTAGTATTGCTTGCGGGAGATTTCAGGCAAACATTACCTATAATACCTAGATCAACTCCTGCAGACGAAATGAATGCTTGCCTGAAAAATTCTAATTTATGGGCACACGTAAAAATATTAAAATTAACTACAAATATGCGTGTCCGATTGCAAAACGATGACTCTGGTCAAACATTTTCAGATCAATTGCTGGCAATTGGAAACGGAAAGCTCCCAGTAGACTCAATTTCAGGACGTATAGAACTACCTGCTGATTTCTGTAATTTAGTGACGTCCAAAAATGAATTGATTGAAAAAGTATTTCCGAATATTCTAAAAAATTATAAAAATAATAAATGGCTAAGTGAAAGAGCGATTCTCGCACCCAAAAATATAGACGTCCACGAAATCAACAATATTGTTTTGACCAAGATTCGAGACCAGGCAGTCCTTTACAAGTCAGTCGACACAGTTTTGGAACCAAATGAAGCGGTTAATTATCCATCTGAATTTTTAAATTCCATAGATCTTTCAGGGTTTCCACCACACGTGCTACAACTAAAAATAGGCGTACCAATAATACTTTTAAGAAATATAAACCCACCAAAGCTTTGCAATGGCACTCGACTTGCCGTAAAAAAAACAATGGAAAACCTAATAGAGGCCACAATCTTGACAGGGCCTTTTGAGGGTGAGGCTGTTCTTATTCCTCGCATTCCCATGATTCCAACGGATCTGCCTTTTCAATTTAAAAGATTGCAATTCCCAATTCGATTAGCATTTGCAATCACCATTAACAAAGCTCAAGGTCAATCATTAGAAAAATGTGGTATAGATCTTAATACTGATTGTTTTTCCCATGGACAATTGTACGTTGCATGTTCGAGGGTCGGTAAACCTGACAATCTATTTATATGCAGCGACAATTGGACAGCGAAGAATGTTGTATATTCGCAAGTTTTACGCAGTTAATTTGTATTGCATCTATCTATCTATCTATCTATATAAAAACGAGTTGTGTGTATGCATGTTTGTTTGTTTGTAAAAAGAGCGTTTGCATATGACGTCATTATTAGTACATACGGCTTTGTATATGCACATACAATGGGAAAGCCAAGAATGTTGTATATTCGCAATTTTTACGTAGTTTGAAACACATATATAAATCTATCTATATTCACAGGTGGGACACAGGGACACAACTACAATGGCGCGTAACTAATATGGCGCGTAACGACACAACTACAATGGCGCGTAACTAATATGGCGCGTAACGACTTACGCGTGCGGGGGGGCTTGGGGGGCCCCCAAGCCCCCCCGCATATATATATATATATATATATATATATATATATATACGAATATGATAAAAAATAGGTCATAGTAGTTTCTTCATAATTAATAGTATCATTTATGGTATTTTGATCCTGAAAAGTTACAGATAGCTTTATAATACCAACTGGATTATATAAGATATTGTTCTAAGCTTTCATCCGTTACGATGTCTACGATTGAAAAGGATAAATTTCAACTGGCTGCAAAGTCAATTTAGTCCCTTCTTTCGATATTCTTTTGTTATTTTTTTTTTTTTTTTCAACGCTGAGGAATAGCCTTTGATCATGTGATTACTGATCGCGTTCTTCTTTGAACATAACGTTTTAAAAGCTTCGATAGGCTAACAACTTCAGCGTTTAATCGATAGCAAAGAAACAAAACCAGAAGTGTTGCTCTCGCAACACTTTGTTTGGCAAAGCCGGACAAAGGTTGCCGCAACACTTCACGTTGCTCAGGCAACGTAGGTCTAGTTCTTCTTCAAGTTTGTATCCTTTTTTCTGCCGATTTATTTTACTTCTGATTAGCTATGATCAAGTTTCCAAGGGCTAGTTGAAAATTGCTAATAAAAATTGTTAGATCACAGCTGGAAGCAGAAGAGGCCTTTAAATTATTTACTTTTTACAATTTAATGTTAAGACCCCCCCTCTTAGGAATAGTTCCCTGGCCCCTATCCTAAAGATTGTACCCGTGTATACCTCTGTACATACATAAATCTACTTTAAGGAGGTTACACCTTTGATTTGGGAGTGGAGGATAAAATTTCAGCAAAAAAGGGAAGTCATAACAAAGCTGCTGGAAAATTTGCAATTTGTTTTATTGTTGAAGGAGGAGTTCTATACATAATACCAATATTATGATTTATAAAATAAAACTTTAAAGATTTAATATTTATTTTTAAATTAATTAGAATCATTATAATTAATTTGTAGTATATATATATATATATATATATATATATATATATATATATATATATATATATATATATATATATATATATATATATATATATATAATTCTATAGTTTAGTAATTATAATTAGCTATTACTTTAATTTCATTATAGTTGAAGATGACACCCCTTCATTGGGCTGTTGAGAATCAGCATCAAGATACAGTCAGACGACTTTTAGAATTTGGAGCAAATACACAGCTAGAGAATAAATTTCTTCAAACACCTTTAGATATCTCCAATGAAAATCTTTCGATAGACATTACCCAAATACTTCTGGTGAGATTTTTTTTCTTATTTAATCCTCCACGAATATTAATCAATTCTTTAATATTTTATTTTACTTTTCTCGTTGATTATGTTTTATATATTTATATATTAGTTTGAATTTTGAAATCTGGGCTAGCTAGTTTGCAAAATTTGGTTCAGTAACAGATTTAGCTTAACAGTAAATTAGGCATTTAGTTCGTCTTAAATTTTGATGTATTGAATATAATGAACCTCATAATAAACCTTAACAAAAAAGGAGATAAATAAAAGATAGATAAATAATGAATAAGAAAATGGAATAAAGATGCAAATAAGTAAAAAATAAATAATAATCAAGCATAATAAAATTAAAAATAATCAAAGAATATAGAAGAAAGAATATAATAAATCTCAAAAACGAAAGATTTCATGTCTTTATTCAATTTTTATGCATTGTTTGTAACAATAAGACGACATTTAGTATTTAGAAAAGAATATTAATTAGAGAATAATTTTCTGAAATGTTCTTAGATTCCTCTAATTATAAACAACCCAGGAAACCCAAAAGAAAGATATTGGGGATGTTTTATAAACCAAATTTATGATAGTTTTAACACAAAGAGATTTAACTTAGACTCGTTGTCACTCGAAGATAAAATCAATTAGATGTATTAACACAAATCATGTCAAAGGATAACCTGAAAAGAAGAATTATTAAATATTAGTCATAAGTGAAAGCACAATAGTTTTTTTTTTCTTCAAATAATTTATAAATTACTTACTGGAAATTTCCTCTTCCATGTTGATTCAAAACAGAACCCGAAAATCCGAAATATCAAGAACCCGAAAAAGAGAAATATCAAAAATTAGTCATAAATGAAATCGCAGTTGTTGTTTTTTTTTCTTCAAATAAATTACTTACTTGAAATTGAAGTTTCTTCCTGCATTCAAAAGAGAACCCGAAAAAGAGAAATATCAAATATTAGTCATAATTTAAAGTACAATTGTTTTTTTAACCACTTATAAATTTCCTCCTCTGCATATTGAAAGTTTCCTCCTCTGCATTGATTCAAAAGATAACCTGAAAAAGACAAATATCAAACATTGGTCATAAGCTAAAGCACTGTTTTTTTTTTTTTTTTTTTTAATAATTTATAAATTATTTACTTGAAATTGAAATTTCTTCCTCCATGTTGATTCAAAAAAGAGCCTAAAAAAGACAAATATCAAACACTAGTCATAAGCTAAAGCACTGTTTTTTATTCTTCAGATAATTTATAAATTACTTACTTGAAATTGAAATCTTTTCCTCCATCTTGATTCAAAAGAGAACCCGGAAAAGACAAAAATCAAACATTAGTCATAAGCTAAAGTACAATTATTTTTATTTCTCCAAATAATTTATAAATTACTTACTTGAGATTAAAATTTCTTCCTCCATGTTGATTCAAAAGGGAAACCGAAAAAGACGAATATCAAACATTAGTCATAAGCAAAAGATGCCAGAACGGATGATATTAGACAAAGTTTCTGTCCCTTGAAATTGGGACAGAAAAAGTTTCTATCAGCTTTTCTCGTAATTCCTCTACTTTGGCTTTTATATTGTATAATGTATCTATCTTTGTCTTTCGAATTATTATTTTTCTCTATCTTAAAAAGGATGCTCCAGCTATACGGATCGCTGGTGAAGAGAAGGGCATGATACCAAATTGTGATGGACGCAAATCTCAGGCCCGAATACAAGAAGTGTTGCAACAGGCTAGGGCCAACTCTGTTGCCAAACCACTCCAAGTTATGTATAAATATTTACCCGGTGGAGGAATGGGTATGTATTTGGTTTTATTGGGATTTAGAAGTAGTGCTATCTAACCCCGACCCCAGGAAACTGAGCCTTAATCACTTTTTAACCTCATTCCTTCTCTCCTTGCTAAGGGTGTTCGGAGGATTTTTTTTTCCAGAGGGGTATAGTGCCCATGTGTTTTACTTTTAACATTGTAACCTCTTGCTAGGAAAAAAAAACTTAGTCCCTGGCTTGCTGCATAAAATCGAAAATCTTTCAAGTTCAGTCATGTTCGTTTTTTTGTGTTAAAAGTCCAGATTAGGGAAAGTGTTTTTTCTTTTTCGCTATTTCATTTCTAAAAGAAAGCGAGTCTGTCAAAATTGTTAAATTTCAGGGGAAAACACCTTTTGTCTAGTATCATTAGCTTTGGCGTGTCTAAAACTAGTTTTAGACATTATATTATATTAGTAGAGAAAATGTTGGTAATTACCTTGATTCTTAATTTATTCATTTTTATGGCACTTTGTATTAACTAAGTGACATATAGCAATCGCAAATTCTGTTGGTCTGTCTGTCGGTCCCGGTTTTGCTATTTTAGGCACTTCCAGGTAAGCTAGGACGATGAAATTTGGCAGGCGTATCAGGAACGGACCAGTTTAAATTATAAATAGTTGTTTTCCCGATTTGACCATCTGGGGGGGGGGCGGGGGAGTGGGCGGCCGGTTAATTCGGAAAAAATAGAAAAAATGAAGTATTTTTAACTTACGAACGGTTGATTAGATCTTAATGAAATTTGATGTTTGGAAGGATATCGTGTCTGAGAGCTCTTATTTTAAATCCCGACCGGATCTGGTGACATTGGGGGGGGGGAGTTCGGAGGGGGAAACCTAAAATCTTGGAAAACACTTAGAGTGGAGGGACCGAGATGAAATTTGGTGGGTAAAATAATCATAAGTCCTAGATACATGATTGACATAACATAAACGGGTCCGCTCTCTTCGGGGGAGTTGGGGGGAGGAGGGTTAATTGTGAAAAATTAAAAAAATGAGGTATTTTTTAACACGAAGGAGTGATGGATCTTAATGAAATTTGATGTTTGGAATGATATCGTGTCTCAGAGCTCTTATTTTAAATCCTGACAAGATCCGGTGACATTGGGGGGGGGGGTTGGAGGGGGGACCTAGAATCTTGGAAAACGCTTAGAGTGGAGGGATCGGGATGAAACTTGGTGGTAAAAATAATCATAAGTCCTAGATACATGATTGAAATACCCGGAACGGATCTGCTCTCTTTGGGGTAGTTGGGGGGGGACAGGGTTAATTCTGGAAAATTAGAAAAAATGAGGTATTTTTAACTTAAGAACGGGCTATCGGATCTCAATGAAATTTGATATTTAGAAGGATATCGTGTCTCAAAGCTCTTATTTTAATTCCCAACCAGATCTGGTGACATTGGGGGAGTTTGGAGGGGGACCTAAAATCATGGAAAACGCTTAGAGTGAAGGGATCGGGATGAAACTTGGTGGGGAAAATAAGCAGAAGTCTTAGATATGTGATTGACATAATTGGAACGGATCCGCTCTGTTTGGGAAAGTGGGGGGGGGGGGTAATTCTAAAAAATAAAAAAATGACGTCTTTTTGACTTACGAAGGAGTGATCGGATCTTCATGAAACTTCATATTTAGAAGGACCTCGTAACTCAGATCTCTTATTTTAAATCTCAACCGGATCCAGCGTCATTGGGGGGGGGGTAGGGTTAAATCTTAGAAAATAATGTAAGCGGAGAGATCAGGATGAAACTGGATGGGAAGAGTAAAAACAAGTCTAAGATACGTGACTGACATAACCGGACCGGATCCGCTCTCTTTGGTGGAGATGGGGGGGGGGTAATTCGGAAAAATGAGGTATTTCTAACTTACGAACGGGTGATCAGATCTTAATGAAATTTGATATTTAGAAGGATCTTGTGCTTTAAAGCTCTCATTTTAAATTCTGGCCAGATCCTGTTACATTGGGGGGAGTTGGAGGGGGAAACCGGAATTCTTGGAAAACGTGAAAACTTTGGTATTTTTATCTTACGAATAGGTGATCGGATCTTAATGAAAGTTGATATATAGAAGGATCTTATGTCTCGCATGCTCCATTTTCGACTCGTATTGGATCCGGGGACATAGAGGGTTGGAGGAGGAAAACAAAAATCTTGTAAAACGCTTAGAGTGGAGAGATTGGGATGAAACTTGATGGGAAGAATAAGCACAAGTTCTAGATATGTGATTGACACAATTGGAACGGATTCTTTCTCTTTTGAGGAGCTGGGGGTGTTAATTTGGAAAAATTAGAAAAATTGAGGTATTTTTAACTTAAGAACGGGTGGCCGGATCTTAAGGAAATTGGATATTTAGAAGGAATTCATGTCTCAGAGCTCTTATTTCAAATCCCGACCAGATCTGTTGACATTGGGGGGAGTTGGATGGGGAAATCAGAAATCTTGGAAAACGCTTAGAGTGGAGGAATTGGGATGAAGCTTGGTAGATAGAATAAGCAAATGTCGTATTTATGTGATTGACGTAACCGTACTGGATTCGCTCTCTTTGGGGGAGTTGGGGGAAGGGTTCGGTGCTTTGGCGATCTGGTGCTTATGGACGTGCTAGGACGATGAAAATTGGTAGGTGTGTCAGGGAGTTGCACAAATTGACTTGATAAAGTCGTTTTCCCAGATTCGACCATCTGGAGGGCTAAAGGGAGAGGAAAAATTAGAAAAAATGAGGTATTTATAACTTACGAGTGGGTGATCGGATCTTAATGAATTTTGATATTCAGAAGGATATCGTGACTCAGAGCTCTTATTTTAAATCCCGACCGGCATTAATACTCTGATTTTCCTTTTAAATCAATCTATTTATTCTTAGAATTTTGTTAGAGCTCATACCATATGAGCTCTTGGCTCTCAGCTCTTCTGGCCTCGTCACAAGTGTCATATGAGCTCTTGGCTCTTGTTTTCTAATCAGTTGTCTTTTGGGTCAGTCTTAGATTTCTTGAAAGTTCAATTATAGCTAAAATTCATTTATTGGAAAAAAGTCCAAAGTGAACAAATCTTGGTTGTTATGCCTTAATATCGTATCCGACATTTTCACGGGTATGAGTTAATTGCCAAATCCGTTTGGTAAGCTGTTCTCAAAGGGATAATCAGCACAATGAGATAGATCGGAAGGATTGAAGTGTGAAACTGCCATGCTGATCCTCCCATTGAATGGCGGTCTGAAAACGATTTTTGGCAATTACTTGAAAACAACTCCCCCAAAGCTGAAAACGATTTTTGACAATTTCTTCAAAAATTACAAAACGTCAGATACGACCTTTAGGTTGTCCTGTGGTGGTCCAGTCGGTATGACCTTAGTTTGGTAATACAGGACCCAGAAATCGAACATTGCTGTAGCAACGCATTGCAGGTCCAACGCAGGGTCCTTAGTAGTCAATAAGCGTCGTTAATTTCATTACTTACTTACTACTACTTACCGTCCTTTAGGCTTAACAATAACGAAACAGTTGAAATAATCTATCTTTGTATAAATTGATGTTAGTACCCGACCAATAAAAGTATTTCTATATTTTTTATAGTTCTAAATTCCATTCTTCTTCTTCTTAAAAGAATATTTAACTGCCAAAAAAAGGCATCTCCGGGTGATCAGATCTTAATGAAATTTGATATTTAGAAGGATCTTGTGCTTTAAAGCTCTCATTTTAAATTCTGGCCAGATCCTGTTACATTGGGGGGAGTTGGAGGGGGAAACCGGAATTCTTGGAAAACGTGAAAATTTTGGTATTTTCATCTTACGAATAGGTGATCGGATCTTAATGAAAGTTGATATATAGAAGGATCTTATGTCTCGCATGCTCCATTTTCGACTCGTATTGGATCCGGGGACATAGAGGGTTGGAGGAGGAAAACAAAAATCTTGTAAAACGCTTAGAGTGGAGAGATTGGGATGAAACCGGAGCAGCCCGCTGTAGGATCTGGAATTTGATTCCGGTGATAAGATTATGCGAAAGTGTCTCCATAACAAACCAAAGAAAAAGAAAGATCTACCATTTGGTGGCACAAGGGAATAAATATATGCCAGGTAATGCGGGACATAAATCTCGATCTCAGATGCCATAGGGACTATATCCTGGATAAGGATTATGCATTGGAGTCACTAAATAATAAAGCAAGAAGAAGAAGAAATAATTATAACTACATATTTGTTCAGTGGAAGTCATATTTGTTAGTCTACTGAATTTGCTCTCCAAGTGTTTAGAGGTTTAATTAATTAAATGTCCCCTGTGGTTATCCCATAGAGGACAGTAGTTGTTTGGATTCAATAAGGCATTCCATGCTTTTGTAATCAATCGCAATAAGTGCTAAGGATTGGGGTCTGATTTCTCCAAAAATTATTTGCATAATCCAGTCTGTCACTCATTCATAAACTTATCTAGGCTAGCAGGGCCGTACCCAGGATTTTTTTTCGGGGGTGGGGCGAAAAAAATCCCTTTCCATATATGACCACACTTTCTATAAAAACCTTATATGCCCGAAGGTCATAACTTACAACCCCTGTCCTGAGGGCTCTGGGGGGGGGGTCATCCTCAAAGAAATTATTCATGTAGCTTTCAACTACACTGAACAGAATGCCTATCTCAAAATTTTGAAGGGATGTGTTTGAGTAAATGATGGGCTTTGGAGGAGAGTTGGTTGCCCTCCAATCACTTTCGAATCTTAAAAAGTGCACTAGCATTTTCAATTTCTAATCGAATGAGCTCTTTTTGAAGTCTTTACGACAACTCCTTCTATACGAAGTGCCCTGGTTTAAAACAAACAAACCAAAACATCATTTTGGGAATCTATGATGTAAATTAGTTGTAAATATATTGTAAATAGGTATGTTTTACTCTTGTATTTTGTAATTAATGTAGTTATCAAGCCTCGGGGTTTTTATTTATTAAATAAAAAAAGCAAGTTTTTTAACTGAAAGTAAGGAGCAACATTGAAGCTTAGAACGAGCGTAAATTGCTGCGTATATGGAGAGATTGTCCCTCCTCAATGCCTCATTCTTCACGTTAAAGTTTTAAGTAATTAAAAAAAAGGTTTCCTATTGTTTTGATTAACCAATCCCTGTTTTTTGGTAGCCGTTCTTAAGGAACTGGGGCAAAAAGCCAAGCTTTAGCCTAAAGAGCGAGATTTCAAAGAGGAAACTCCCTTCATAAGTGTAATAATCATTACCATTATCCTTTCCTGGAAGTTCAAAACTAATATACTCATTCATTGCTGAGTTACTCCTTAGTCATATCCTTAGTCCTAGTAGTACCTTCTACAGAAGTAGCAGTTTTCGTGATAGTAATAGTAGCGTGCAAATATTGCCTTTTTGGTCAATTGATCATCTCCATTATCATTTCCTGAAAGTTCAAAATCAATATTTCCTGAATTACAAAAATCAAAATGAAAAAATCAAAATCAGTCTTTCCTGAATTACACCCTTTGGACCCATATCAGCAATCTGTATGCTCATAACATGCTTTGATTTAGTTCAGCTTTCCCCTCAACGTTTCCTCAGATGTTTATTTCAGTATCCTCAGCCTTAGTAGTAGCCGCTGGATACGGCCTTGTAGACTAGTATCTCTTTCCACCAATGAAAAGCTGGGAAAACTCAAATTATTGTTGTGCTATCTTTCTATTGAGCTAAAGGGGCTTTTGTACCCTCTTATTTATTCTCCCTTTCGTTTTTACATGTTATTTGGCTCCTCCGTTCATTTCTTTTCTCTCGTTTCTATATGTCCTTATATATATATTGTTCCATTTCCTATTTTGTTCTCCGTTACTTTTTTTCTCACTCACATTTTCACTCTTTGTGCCAAACTATTCTAAAAAAAAAAAATAAATAAATAAAACTACTGACGAAATGAGACTGTTATGTAGCTATTGGTTATTTTTTATTATTTTCAGTCTACAACGCTAAGTATTCCTCATATTACTACTACTGATTGCAAACTCTTTTGCAGTATTACGCAGCATGACGCCAGCGCATGGGTGAACACTTCCGCCATTCCAATTCCATTAAAGCTCTTGCCACCTCGCAAGAAATCTCGGAGTTTTAAGACATTTCTCATAATCTCAACCCAGCATCCCAATCATCGTCGTATGGTGAAGTTTTCTGGGCATTAATTTAAAGAAAAGTTTTTCAAAAAAATGTTTTTAAGTAAAGTAAAGAGCCATCAAAGTAAATGACTATTCATTTATTCAAAAATAAAGTGAGCAGAAGTAAAGTCATGTAATAATTTAAACTCAACACTAAAGGAAATAATTATTATTGAATAAATAGAACCCAATAGAAACAGAAATCAAAAAGAATCATCACGTAAAATATAAAGATAAGAGATGCTTGCTTATGTCCACCTGAGATATGTTAAATATGTCATGGTTATTTTATTACCGACCAAGTGAGATTTTGTTGTTGTTGTATCTTCTAGTGTTGCCGTTGGTTCGGTATCGCTAGCATGTTTAAACCCTTAGTACGGCCCTCTCAATCCCTTGTAGTACTTTGGAGTTACTATTGCTATTGTCACTATTGCTTAATCTTCACTTAAGCTAAAGAGGTTTAATGGTTTATTTTAAAGTTAATTTAAGAAAAAGATTTGAACTGTAAAAACAAATACATCCTCCTGTACCCCCAAAAAGGCTATATGACCACGAATGCAGGGAGAAAGAAAAAAAGACTAATAAAAAAAAACACGCACACACTAAAAAAAAAAGGAAATGACAAACAACCATCCGCCACTGACAACCCGCTGAAAACCAAGCTCAGGATAAGTGCCATGCACAATAAAAATGCAAACATACATTTCCGACTTGGCATAGTGCAGTTCAACGCTCGCGGACATTGAAAAAAAATCGAGAAACTAAAACTCTTAGAAAAATTGTCTGCGGGAACTAAACGGGTGGCATTTTTTAGCTGACTCAGCTAGTATGTGTCATAGGTTCGAAGTTCGATCTGACCAATGGAGTGAATGAAACTCAAACGTTCGCATAATTACGAGGATGATACGTAGAATGATCAGAGACAGGAGATGGACTAGTTCTGACGACCGTGGGAATAACACTGTGGGAAAAGCCACTGACAACCCGCTGAAAACCAAGCTTGGGGTAAGTGCCATGCACAATGAAAATACAAACATACATTTCCAACTTGGCATAGTGCAATTCAACGCTCGCGGACATCGAAGGAAATTTGAGAAACTAAAAGGTTTAAAAAAAATTTATGTGGGAACCACACGGGTGACATATTTTAACTGACTCAGCCAGTATTAGTCGAAGGTTCGAAGTTTGATCTGACCAATGGAGTGAATGAAACTAAAATGTTCCCAGAATTAAGAGGTTGATACGTAGAATGATCAGAGACAAGAGATGGACCAGTTCTGACGGCCTTGGGAATAACACTGTGTAGTTGAAAAAAACGAAAAACCATTAATATTAAAGGATGTTAACACTCCAAATCAAATAACGACTCATCAACAGAACTATTATCTTTCAAAGATAAGGTCCATCGCTCATTTGTAATAGAGTGGTATTAGAAAGGAAGAAAAAATGGCCATCCACATAGTGGATCGATAAGAATCGACCCAGAAAAATGTGTTTAGGGCTCCAAAAAATCCAAATATTCCTCTACATCTTTATTTTAATTACACTAAAATGATGCATGAAGGAGAACTCTTTATCAAGAAGGAATACCTAGGAAATGAAAGATGAATTCTTGAAATATGAATTTTAGATAATTGAAAGATGAAAGAGAATACTTCTTCCAAATAAAGATAAGGGCAAAAAACTTAAGGGAAAAGGGACAAAACTTGATAATGCCTTGTTGACATGACCTCATTTTCTATGAAACTGAAACTTGAGAAGGAGAATGACTTATTAAGAAAACAACAATGATAGTCATTGCCGAAACCAGAGTAAATGGCTGTATTGTTTTTTAATGGCAAAATAAACAAAGGCGCTTGTCCTGCATTTGGACGACACAAGTCGATTCTTGTGGCATTCGTTCAGCGCAGTCAGAGAGAGAGAGTAGTGGACAACAAGGGGGGGGGGGGTGGAGGAAAGAGGTTTCGAAGGAAGAACGGACTCTCTGAACCTGTGTGTTAATTGGAAACGCCTGTCACCTAGGTAGGGCAGAAAGTTTATTTTCATAAGCGGTATTCTTCTGGTTCACTATAATTTATAGCGCCCTTTTTGGACCGCCTCCAGATCATCTTTCAGATAGCCCGTATTATGAGCTTGTGGTCCCAAACAGTGCGTGTATATTCTAGGAGGTTGCGTAGATACGTGATTTGAACAGTTTTTAACTGAGATTGGGAGAAACCCAATTGTCGCAAACTAATAAATGAAAGCTCTGGAGTTAGCCCTGAAAGTGACGCCCAGGATTACGGAAACAGGTGTAGTTGGGTCCCTTGGCTCTGGGCAAAGGAGGTATGGGTTCAGTGGTTGAACCTCGTCACTCTCGTTTTTCTTTAAAAATTTTTATCTGTTGGATCGTTTTTGAAACTTTTGAAATATTTGGTTTCTCTCTTGACGACTCTAGGCTGAAGTTTTTGTGTAATTCGCGCACCAAATTGATTTCAGCATAATGGTTATAGTTCCAACAGAACTATAAACAGAAATAGTATGAAGCCGTGTCATTTATCCACGGGGTGTTTTCTGCCTTTTGATTACTTCAAAGGACCTTTCCCTTGAAAAACAAAGAATAATTGCCAAAAAAATTCAGTTTTATACCCCTCCCTCCCCCCAAGAAAATGCTCTGATTTCCATCCTCCCAATCCCATCCTACTTGCGATCTGACATAAATCCACCTATCAAACTAAGACGGTGCCAAGTTTGTGAATTAAACTAGAGGTATAGGGTCGACGTCTATTAGGAGAAATGATTATATATATATTCGGATGATATCAGAATATTCTATGAGAGGAATTTTCTTCTTGATTTGAGTTTTTATGCTGTGTCAAGTGTGAATTCTCTCTTAATTTGTTGTGGAAGTTGCTTAATTGGTAAAGTTTCTGTTTTCCTCTAAAGCCTTACAGGAATATCAACTTTGTGGTCTTGTCCATGAACTAAAAACTTTATGTGTTCTCGTCAGTGTTTGTTTTTTAAAATTCTTTAAAGTTTTTACGTTTTTTCACATAAATATATTTACGTTTTACGTTTTTTTTTATTTCAGTGCGTGCTGAACTAGTTAACAACAAGAAGTCCAAAGCACAAGGACCTATAGATTTCTCTGAATCGGGTGATTTTCCTGAATTAAGCAAACTTGACCATCTTACCAAGGAGTCTATATCAGGTTTGTCTTCTATTGTGACAAATTCGAGCTCAAATAAAGCGTCATTTGTATTCAGGACTGGCCCTATCTGTAACGGACTCAAAGATATGGATAATTTTTGGGCCCTTATTTCTTCACAAGACAGCACTTTATTTTCTTTTTCTTTTTTTTTGCTCTGAGTCAACAGTTTAATTGTATGTTGTTTCCAGCTCTATTTTTTTATTTTTAGGGTCTAATAGTAATAAGGGTATCAACCGGGCCTGGAATCCCCCCCCCCCAATAAAAGCATTCAATTAGCCTACAAAATTCCCCGATGGTTCAACTGATAGTATCGAATTGTCACCAATTATTTATTATTCCTCCGCAATATGCAGATTTCTTGTGTTTTTCTTTTGGGCTACGTTTTGAATGTGCAATAAGTTGGTGTTTAAAAAAAAAGAGTACAGGACGAAACTGATAAATACACACTAAGAGACAAAAAAAAAAGAAAAAAAAAGTCCATTCGGCACCCTTTGTGCCCATTAATGGCTCTGGAGGATCTTTATCCTTTGTTTTTGGCTAATCAATTACATTTGGAGCAAACACTTAGTAATATTATTTATTGTTAACTGATTTTACCGAAGCTAAAACTTCCCTCTCCCGGAGGCTTGTCCTTTGAAATCACATTTTGAGAAAGGGCAAGCATGGTTTGGAGTATGTAACTTAACCTCCTAGAAAAAACATGAGAAATCTTTACTTTTGAGCTAAAATTCTCTTGTTTTAACACGTTACTGTTTTTCAAAGCTTAAGATGCAAATTGAGAAGTTGTAAAAAGAGGCCATAACATTTTGAACAATATTTTATGTAATATGAAAATTGTAATTTGGAACGTTACAACGTGTAAAAGCAACTATCGTATTGACATTTTTACTGGTGAATTCAGACGTTTTGAACTGGTATTATTAGGAGTTTCAGAAACTCATCCCAGGGGTAGGAAACATTTAGGTGGTATAGGATTTATTTACTCAGGCAGGAATAAGGGTGTGCCTAGGCAGGGAGTAAGGCTCACGATGAGTGAGGGAGATGCTAAGTCTTGTCTAGGCTGGGAAAGTGTAAGTAGTATAGTGCTAGTTGCTCATTTTATGACTAAAAAATACAAGGTATCAGCCATAGTAGTGTATACTCCTGTAGAACTGACTGATGGGATAGTAGTAACTCGGGAAATTTGACTTTCAGATACAGGAACAAATAGACAAGATCCTAGGTAGAAATAGGGTAGCAGATCTTAATGCCCAGGTTGATGGAAATTGGGATAGATGGTATCGTAGCCTAAGTAAATTTGGTAAAGGAAAAGAAAAAAGTAACTTTTATAGACTGTTGCAAATTTGTAGGTATAACAATCTAGTTATAACCAATACAGTATCTGGTCATGAAATGGCCAAAAGTGAACATGGTACTCACGTAATGGTAAGACGACCAACCTTATTGATTATGCTATTGTAAACAGAAGACTGGCAGGATCAATACAAAATACTTGAGTATATAGGAGTGTTGTTGTTGATGTTAAAAGTAAAGATCACCATCTAGTAGTGTCTAGGTTTAATCTGAAACTGAGGAAGGTTAACTATCTTCCGGGAAGTTATGATGTTGGTAGATTCCAAGATGAGAATGTGAGAGAAATTTTCCAGGTACAGTTGAATATTAAATTAAAGAGTCCAAAATTGGACAATGTAGAAGACGGATGGTGTCTTAGGGGGAAAGTTAGAAACGCAGCTACGAATTTTAGTGAAAATGTTTTATGTTTAATAGAGAAGAAGAGGGGCTTGTACAACAAGTCCTTGAGTGATAGATCTTATAAAAACAAGAGGAATGTTAGAGAAGTAGAGGAAGCAGTAAAATGTGAATTCAGGAGGTGGGAAGTAGAGCCCATGAATAAAATTGCTGGAGATCTAGAAGATTCAGCCAGGTGGCATAATAGTGAAATACTGTCTTGTCATGCTAAATATTTGAGAAGGAATAGTGAATCTGGGCTTGTTCCAGTTAAAGATAGGAGTGGGGGGGGGCAGAATTGATTATAAGGAAAAAGTTTAAGAAAAATAGGCAGAACATTTTGAAAATGTGCTAAATCATGAGAGGGAATCACGAAAAGGTATAGAAAAGAATGAAAAAGTTTATGACACACTTGAAGTGAAGGAAGACTTATTTTGCATGAAGAATTAGAAATAGTACTAAAAGGATTAAAAATAACAAGGTCCCTGATAGGCTCTGATAGTGTGGTAAATGAGTTCTTAAATTATGGTGGTGGTAAAGCTAGAAATAAATTACTGAAGATTGTGAATGAGATTTTGTAAAAAGGTGAAGCACGTTTTCTAAAAGATAGGTGATAAGAGTCAAGCACGGATACAAGTGGGAGGTGATGGGGGAAATCACTTTCCTCCCAGTGAATTTTTTAAGAATACTTCCTAAATTTTACTGTTGAGTACTAATATACGAGAAATAAGGACTGAAAGTCAATCGTTTTCTGAAAAAAAAGAAGAATTACATCAACGCAATAAAGGTGTTCAAAGAAGGTATGTGTTATAAACGCAAGACTGAAAAAGTTTCTGTACTGTTAGATAGAGCCCAAGGGAGTGCAGATCCAAGACAAGAAGTTAGGACAGTGACAGTTCTGTGGCCTGTATAAGCATCCAAGGATTGGCATCACTTATCACTGTTCCCCGGAGGCAGAAAGACAGATGAAGGGTATGTAATACATATATCCAAATGGAATAATTTTATTTCCATTACTGTACTCAGCAAAATCAAGACTCCCTCACCAACGCTATATATGTTTGCCTCATTGCTAGCAGCCACACAACATTATATGACGTATCCTGACAATAATGCCAATTCATAAGCCAGCACTCTAATGTCTGCCTCATTTGGTGGCACTGAAAAAGCTTAGAGTTGTGATGAAGATACCGGCTTGTCATCTATTATAAGGGTCAAGGTCGTATATCTTTATGCCGAATGACTTTGCATCCTACTGTAAAGAGATTTAAGAATAATGTGTCGCTTCATATCAATCGGGAGTTGGAAATTTCACTCCTCAATTTCTTTCGCCAAGTCTCTGTCAATAGTTAAGCGAGTATATTTCCCTTGGCATGAGACCTGGTTATACTTATTTTTTCTGACAAGTGGAAGCCGTTGCAGGGCACCATAAGGCCAACTATCCTTTCTGACGTACCTCAACGAGGTTCTTTGAGCAGTAATATTATTTGGAAGATGCATTTCCTGCTACTAGGGCTAGGCATACTAGCACCATTTATCACCCCCTTTACCCATTGTCCTTTTTTTCTTGACATCGCATTTTAAACTTGATTAAGTTCTCTTCTAGTCTTATAGAGAAAAATTTTGAACAAAAAATCAAACTGGCTCAAGAGTTTGTTGTCCACTGCATCAAAACACACTGTTTATCTTCTGCTATTTTTCCCCAGCCAACTAATTAGGCCTTTTCTTATTTCGTGCCCCTTTTCTTTGCTTTTGAGTACCTTTGCCAAAGTACCGGTAACAACATTAGAAATAACCCCCTCATCCTCAAAATTTTTCATGTAAACAATGGGTGCGTTCTCGAACATTGTATTTTCAGAGAGGATTTTTCGATATTTTTTTTTTGTCCTGTTTCTATAGGAGCCTTTCACGTTGATGTCCAGACGCTTAGATTATCCATGCATCTTATATTGCAAACTTATAACACCGTGATGGTATCAAAGAACTATCGAAAATATTACAACTCACCAAATCCAACAGGCAACGATTGCGTAACCTTCTCTTTGACAGGGGTCGCCTCTGATTGGCCAACGGATATCGATGTTTAGTGGCCATCACGTTCTCGACAAAGTTTTCCAATGCTTCGTGCAAGTGGCAAAGTGAGCCAGTTGATAAGAAAACTGTAGAGGGGGGGGGGGTGGCACTGCCGCTCATACTTTTTAGACTTAGAGATCCTGTGAATAAAGTTTTTAGGGAAGAACAGTGTGGTTTTAGGAAGGGGAGAGGATGCATCAATGAAATTTTTACTCTTAGACTAATAATTGAGAAGTGCCTGAGTCGTCATTGATTTTAGTCCTTAGCCTCATTGATTATAAGCGAGTGTTTGATTCCACCGATAGAAAAGCTTTAGCGAAGGTCTTATTGTTGTATGGTGGACCAGATAAATACATTAAAGTGATTAGTGGTACTTACTTGTGCTTTACTTGTACCTGGATCGGGGCACAAGCTAAGTAGCTCTCGCTGGCGACAGTATGCGGCAGACTGTTGAATTCCACAGGTTACAGTCTTGGGTTAATTCGGCGATAATGTCGAGCCATGAAGGGTCCTATCTGCAACCATTGCCGCCAATCCAGAATCAGCCAATCGGTTCGAGTCTGATTTGACGGTGCTGAGCCAAGTTTTGGCTTGTCCTCCGTATCGTTTCATCCAATCAAGTGCTGGTTTGCAGCGTAGGCTTTGATCCGTAAAAGTCTCGGCCGGTCTTCGGCAAACATAGCCAACCAGGACAAACGGTGGCGTCGAATGATTGATGTGATGTCGTACTTCTGGTCACATCGTTGGCGGATGATCGTATTTGGGATTCGGTCGCTGAGACGTAACCCCAGTATGCTCCTCGGGCATCTATGTTCAAATGTGTTCGGGCATGTGCCTTGGTGACTTTTAACGGTCACGTCTGGCAGCCGTACAGTAAGACCGATCGGCCTAGGGCAACGCAAATACAGATTTTTCTTTTCCGGTGGATTTCCTTCCTTTTTCATAGTGGCTTCCACAGCTGTGCAAAGACAGCGGAAGCTGATGCAATGCGGCACTGAATTTCTTCGCTACATCCGTTGTTGATGTCAATGTACGATCCGAGATACTTGAATTTATTGACAACCTGAATCTGCCTTTGATTAAGGGTTATAGGGGTGGAGTTTATAACCGAGACCTCGGGGCGCAAGAATAGGCTTGAAATTTGTGGTTAAGATAACCAAGTTGCTTGGACCGAGAATAAATGAAGGTGAAAATGTGATGTTGGATAACGAGAATATCGATCTAGATAGCTTCTCTTACCAGCGTATTTTTATTAGTAAAGATGGTGGGTGCAGTGAAGATGTTGAAAGTAGAATAGTGGCTCGGGATTTTTTTTATTTTTTTTTTGTCAAGAAAAGTTTGGAAGAATAGGAAGATAGGTCTGTGAACTAAGATTAGAAAATTGGAAGCTACGGTGATGACAATGGTTAAGCATGGTTCTGAAACCCAGAAATTTCGGTCATCCCCATTGCAATTCCAGTGGGCATTCCCAGTAGGTAAAGCTCATATAATATGAAAAATCTCAGTTGCCCCATTGCCTGCAAGTCCTGTGGATATGGTCAGTCATAAATCTTATATAAAGTATCCTGACAATGATGCCAATCCATCTGCCAGCAATCTAGTATCTGCCTCATTTGGTGATACTGAAATAGCTTAGAGTTGCGATGAAGATACCGGCTTGTCATCTGTTATAACGGCCAAGGCCGTATCTTTCTTTATGCCGAATGGCTTTGCATCCTACTGTAAAGAGATTTAAGAATAATGTGTCGCTTCATGTCAATCGGGAGTTGGTACTCAACAGTACATTATACTTATTTATAACCCACTTACATAAGAATATAAATAGTAGAGTAAACACAAGCGAAAATCAATAATATTACACACACAAAAACAGAGAAAAAAAACACAATAAACCACCAAAAACAATTAAACAACAATAACATTAAATAAACAATTTTAATGAAAAAAAAAGAATTAAGCCATGATGAGGCGCCAATATGGGTACGCTGTTTCCGAAATCTTTTTGTGTAAACCAGTCAGCTTTTCAGTAATATTCGGGAGGTGAAACTTGTTATCTGTTCAGCTTGTTATCTTAATACCATTTTTCTAAATAGTATTGTAGGTTTTTCAAATGATAAAGAACGTCTGCGAATCGTATTGTAATGGTGATAATTCATACCTTGTCAGAGTTTGAATCACATGGAAGTTTTTTATGAAACAAAGATCTTATGGGCATTTCGTTTTTAATGTACATCCCATATTAAAGGCCCTAGTGGGTTGATGAATTTTATCAGAAAAACAAGGATATTGTAACATTTGGAATTGAAAATCGAGATCAGATGTAGTTCTGTAAGATCGAAGGGCTCTACACCCCTCCTACTTATTTAGCCTTTAATTCCGAAAAAAAGCTGCACATATCGAACTGATTGTTGTAGAGTATTGGAAGAAATATTTTTGAAGCTTAAATTGCGATTTTTAGTGTCCTTTTTATGAGTAAGAATTGATTGGTTGGAAACTAGACCCCCTTTTCACCTTTTTGTCTGGGGCCCCCCACTGTGGTAAAACGTGACCTGGGATTGAAATTGAAATTTCATTTTACATTGCAATGAGAAACATTGTTTTATCAATTTTTTTTGTTCTGAAGGCAAACAAATGCTTGTACTTTTTGTCTTTGTATAAAGTAAGGGCCTAAATGTATAGAAAAGCACTTATTATATAAAATAATTCATGTCTAAATAATAGAAGAAACAGTTACTACGCCATTGTAGAAACAAAAATTTTTCGGACACTACTTGAAAAAAAAACTTGAGATTTTCTTGAAAAATTGATTGAAAGGAAATCTAATTTCTAAAACTATGCAAATGACTCATTTTACATCTAATTAGTAACTGAAAGGTGAACATATTATGTCTCGTTGAAACTAAGATCGCATAAATAATAAAACGCATATAAGTTTAGGGTCCCAAAGACATTTCCCGTTTTCAGTAAATATATTTCAGTAATTTTGTTGAAATGATATCATTAATAATTTGATTGTGTTATATATATGGTTATGTAATTATATTTATTCATATAATTATATGTCATATATAAAGTCTGTTTTGAATAGCCATATATATTTCATGTTAAACTTCAAATGTTGATCTATCAAACAGTTCGAGGTAACAAACTTTTAGTAAGGAACAGCCCTTAACAGTAGTAACCAAAACTCCAAAAAAGAATTTTGATAATAATATGTTTGCCAAGAGAGTTTCCTTATCAAAGCAAAATTTTCTTTTCATGAACCTTTAAGTTACATAGCAAAATCTATTGTAATTAGAATCTTTGAATAATTATTGAAAAGGGAAAAACACCCCCGAGGAGGGGGGGCTCAACTCAATGGGGAAATCGCAACATTTGCATGATTTTTGAAAATAGGAAAAACGCCTCCGAAGGGGAGGAGAGGTCGAACTTAATGTCCCCAAAGCAGAGATGTTGCGCTCGCGTCTGGAAAAATGCTAATTTTTTTGTTTTTCCGACAGGGATGGTCACGAACAAATACATGTTTATTTGTTGATGTTTTTACCATGGTTTTATTAACAGGATTTACCGAACCAATGATCCTAGATTATCAGGAAAGGGTTTGTGCGTGTCGAAATATATAGTTCTAGTGCCCCTTTTAAGTAACAAGAGGTAATGCCACGGGAAAATGCTGATTTTTGGCTGTTTTCCTCGCATAACAGCAGCTTTGGCGTGAATACGATCAACATTATTATCAACGATCAACAAATATCGAAAGGCTGCTTTAAAAACTTTCAGTTTCAGAGGTCGTATTGACGAGCAGTAGCGCATTCGTTCCCATAAACAAGTCCCCGTGTATTCGATAAAAATAAAACTGCTATTACAGAGAATAAACACAGTTAAGCTAACGAATACAGGGTGTTACATAGTTGCGCACCAGGGTTGTAGGGGTGAGATAGGTGGTTCTTCATATATGCGTCTAGGGGCAGGGGTCTTTACAAACTCAAAATTCCACTTAACCAGTTAAAACAATCATATGTGCGTCTGGGGGCAGGGGTCCTTACAAACTCACAATTCTACTTAACCAGTTAATACATTCAGATTTCGTTTTCACTGTCCTTGGTAATTGAGAAATTGAGAAAATATTTTACTATCTGAATTTTTTTGGGTTATTTTAGAGAGTGCTGCGGCAGTGAAACTTTTAGAGTCCGAAGGTATTTTTGTTACACCCGAAGAGCCTAATAATATTGTTTCAAATGCAGTGGCGAGTGGACACAAAGTCATACTTACAGCTGCTGGTCGTCTGGCAATGTCTTCAACTGGAATGGAGGTAAGATTAATTGCTGTATTTCGGTGTTATATGAATTTAATGTATGATAATAAAGAAGAAATCCCTTTCAAATTAAAACGAATGTTTGTTAAAGATGACTAACGACTTACCAAAAATTGTACCCGACTGGATACAAGAGGCTCCGGTAAACGTATCACAGTTCATATAATTGACTTATCAATAAAAAGTGAACATACCACTTGATGCCTTTTTTTATGCTCTTTACGAATATAATAATCGCTTCTATCGCAAATTCAAATTTAAGCACTTTTTGAGCTCTTAAAAATGATAAACTTTCAATTAAAGTATGAGTTATCGGTTGTTTTCGAAAAAATAATACTATGTTTTCTCAGTGCCGTTTTCTCAGTCGTTTTCGACAAAATGATACTTCATTTTCTCAGTGTCAAAATTATTTATAGTTAGGTTAGGTTGGGTTAGGTCAAAAAGTGCTTAAATTTGAATTTGTGATAGAAGCGATTATTATATTCGTAAAGAGCATAAAAATGGCATCGAGTGGTATGTTCAGTTTATTGATAAGTCAATTATATGAACTCTGATACATTTACCAAAGCTTCTTTAACCCTGAAATAACCCAATAGTATAAATTACTATTCAGCAAAAATTCACCCGACTGGGAGCCCAAGTTAGGTTGTAGGACCAACTGGTTTGATCCAGAGGGGAAGATCAGTCGTTTGTTGTTGCAAGGTTTATCTTTAAAACAACCCAAGAAGTTTCTTGAATAGTAATTTCTGGTCGTTTAGAGTTTGAGTTATTGTAGGTTTTTATTTCTTCTGATGATTTCTTCTACTGGGCGTCTACCAATGCCTTCGACTGGAGTGGAGGTGACATTGATTCCTGTATTTCGATGTTATATGTATTTGCCATTGCTGGTTGAAGGGTGGTAAGATATTTTTTGCAACTGATAAACGTGTGTTTATACCTTCTCTTGCTTAAGATCGCTATCAAAAAATCAATTGTACCGGCTTAAAGAAGCTTGTAAAAATTTTAGAAATTTTTGTTGGGAAGAAGAAGTGGGGATGGTATGAGGTTGTAACAGACGCTTAATCTCGGAAGGGTACCATTTCTTATAAGTATCGCAGAGTTAAGCACTTTTTATACATGTTTTGGCCTCCAGGATGAGGGGTATAAATTTCCCGCCCGCTAGATGAACTGGATGTAAATCAATATTGTAAAACTATCCAATATTAGATTTTTTCTACCTGGGATAATAATTCCTGATTTGGATGGAACTGTTTTTGGTGATCATTAAAATGTTTGCAACAACTTAGTTTTTTAGAAAAAAACTGTTTGGAATATAAATCTTTTTAAATCTCAGGCGATTTATTATTTCTATCAATAAATATAGCTATTTTTGTGATTGTTAATTATTATTCAGCAAATGAAAGCTGTATAAGTGAAAAATTTTTATAAAATTTCTTACATCTTTCTTGAGAAATTTAATAAATAGGATTAATGTCAGTCTGGAACTTTCACCCCTTTTCGTGGTGCAACTTTGATGTAGTTATCAAGAGCTGCGGCTACATTCAGTGCACTATCTCAAGCTATTTGATGCACTATATTTAAAAATGGCATTAGTTTTTCCATCGTTCATGGCTGACCTTAACTACAACGCTGTCTATAGATATTATTATGCAATACGTCGGCCTTGGCTAATGCTAAGCACTTTTACAATTGTCTCCATTCCGTGTTATATCTTTCCAGCCTTTAATGAGACAGATTTGGATCCTACATAAAAACAAAAAACTAGCATAACAAATAACGGTAGTGTGGAAAGATCGTGACCCAGTGCCTTACGTGCAACACCGTTTAATAAGACACATTGGAATTTTACACCATAAATAACAGAAAAAATCATAGAATACATTGAAGATGTGAAAGTTCACAAGTTGTCCCCAGGGCAACCTGGGTAGACTGGAACCAAGCCATTCAGTATCATAAACGTGATGTAGTAATTCAGTCCTCATTCAAAGATGCTTTAATTATTTCAGCTGCAAAAATAAAAAAAAGGACTTGACTTTTTAAACATAAGTTCTTTGGAAATAACTGTTGTAGTATTTTAGGAGGACTGTAGAAACATAGTTTTTTGTTTTTTTTTACAGCTTGACTTCATTCTTTTTAATACTGAGACTTCCGAGTGGATAAAAGTTGGTTGTCCTAAAATTAGATTTTCTGAAATTCATTTTCCTTTTCTGAAATGTGATGTCTCCTATTAAATATTTTAGTGGCGAAGACGGAAATTTTGGGTCTTCGTGCACAATGGAATCCCTGGAAACCTCTGCTGTAAAATGCACACTAGAAACCCGAACTGAATGGCAATATGAATTGTATGGAGGAGGGGAGGGGAGTATGCTATTTGCTATTATTGAAACTATGGTAACAGCGTTGACCAAACTAACGACTTTGGTGAGGGGCTGTCATGGTAGACCTTCTATGACAACAGTCTTTCTTGCATTAGCTTTGATGTAAAAAAAAACAACTTTTTTTTCAGGCTGGTTCTCCTCCTGTTAAGAAGCAGATCATTCCAACAATTAGGCCAATTTCAAACTTAGAAAATAGGAAAGTTGTCAGAGTTACTGAGAGTCAATTAAGAGCGCTAAATGGTAAGTTGCCTGTACTTTCTCTCAATGGCGTTGTTTGCCGGGTCATTGGCTCCCTAGATTGAATTCCAATTACCTAGATGATAATTCCGAACATGCAAAACTTAATTAAGTTGAAAGGTATTCATCAGAAGTTTTTTAGGGGAGGGATGTGGATGCAGTGGGTTTTTTAGACCTGTGCCCCCACCTAGAGGCTTTAGGGGTGTGCCCTGACACAAATTACTTGGATAAAATAAAGGATTAAGGTAAGATTTATGGCTGGAGAAACGTTAAAGCTATTGTCACGCTATAAAATAATCACGCAATAAGGGCGATAAACTTTCAAACAAGCAAATAAAAGTCTACACGAATATAGCACGGGGACAAGTTTTTTTAAATAATTTTTTTAAGCGCTTTTTACGTGTTAAGTAATCGAGTCTACTTTTATATTTCATTAACAAAAAGACAAAAAACAGCGCCTTTCACACTACGTCATAGAACCATTCACATTAGTATATCTTAAGACAATGTGTTGCGTTATGTAACATTACGGAACTAATTTTTTCTTTAACGGGCAGTACCGAGTAGACTCAGGGTCAGCTGCCTTGTCAGATCATCTCTGGCCTTCCTATACAGGGCAGGCTAAGAACACAGCGGACGTTGCGAGATGTTAATACTTACTCGAGACGTTAAATTTTTACGCGAAAAGTTGGTTAAATTATCTCTGGCCTTAGTGTACAGGGCTGGCCACGAACATGACGGACGTCAAGAGACGATAAACGTTACACGACACGTTACAAGCAAAAGCCACCAAGTGAAATTTCTTTATGAATTCCGGCGTCCTTGTCTGAAGATGTCTGGTCTTCGTATACAAGGCAGCCAAGCAAACGACGGACAGACAAAATCTCCAACGTTAAGAGAGTCCAGTTACAATCCACTGCGCAAAAAAGAATAAAGTACTGAGCTCTTACACATGAGCTAGTAGGAATGTCCTCAAAATGTCCCAGGAGAATAGCCGGGACCTAAATGGGACAGCAAGTAATGTCTCACGAAGATCAAACTCGTAGTTATCTTCGAAAATAATTCGACATAAAAATTCTTACAGAAAATAATATTAATTGTGTTTATTGACAAAAAGAAATATACACACCAATAACAATGCCCAGAGGCTATAGTCCGTAAGGGATTAGACACGACATTAACAAAAACAATTCTACTGAAATAAGGACAGAAAAATAGGAAAAAAGACGAATGGAGCTTGACTTCTCAACTACATCATAGTTTTATCATATATTTTTTGCCTGTAAATCTTTAGACGTTAATCTTAGACGAGTGCTATTTATTGATTAAATGTTGGTGTTGTTTGCCTGTAAAACCTTAGATGAGCCATAATCTCGTTTGTATTCTTAGAACCAATAAATATAATCCAGTGATAACCTAGTTTTTCCTCTCGCAAGACTCAGCAGAATATTCGCCTCATTGTAACTATTCTAGATGGCCTTGCTAGCTTCTTAGGAGGGAATCTCACGGCTAAGCCTAAGACCACCAATTCACTCTTAGAGACTGAGGCACAAAAGACTTATAACAATTGGAGCCAGTCTTCAGTATAAGATCATAGCTCAACTATGATGAGCAAAATAGCTATCTCAAAATAGCTATCTCAGTCTATCAAGGGACGCACGCTGGGTGAGGGGGGGGGGGGCTCAGCGTATATTTACATGTTTCTATTTATGTAATTTTTTTATTTAGTTAATTTATTAGTTTTAAAAAATATAGCGCAACTTATCACCAGATCTTTGTCATTATACCCCCACATAAATTTTGTTATCAAAATTCTGTCTTGAGGACTTAGCCTTGCTCTTAAATTAACGGCAAAAACAAACCAACTACACAGTAGACCTTGGCATGGATAAACCACTGAAGTAACGGTATAAAATCATTTCTACCTTTTAATCAGGTAATTGCTCATATTATATGTAGCTGATAACTGAACGCGCCAGGGTATATCATATGGCTTGATTTTGCGGGTAATGTAATTGCAAGGCCACGACCCTAAGACAGCATTCAGTTCAAAGAGTATGGATACCATATAAAAGTGGAAACTTACAATAAAGTCGGTAATAAACCTCAACGCCATCTAGCTTTTGGCAACACTTGACATTTTTCAAGCTTTATAATCATTTCTCTGTCATGAACTCTACTCTAAATTACTCTAAATTACTCTAAATTACTAATGTTTCTAATGAGTTTGATGTTTTCGGGTTTCTGATGTTCGTTTATAGTCATTCAGTTTTTGTAGCCTGGTACAAAAATTCCTTCTAGGGGCGTCATTTTTTTCGGAGGACAATTCCCCCCACCCCCCAAAAAATGAAAGAAAATTTGCAGAAAAAACTATTATAACTATAGGTATAACTATAGCCCTTCCTTTCTATGTGGTAATCAGTTGATTACTACTGATAAATAGTCATTGCAGCGCTAAGTCACCCGAGGCTGTCAAATCTCCTTCATCTCGCCCTCTTTAGAGGTATAACTATAGCCCTTCCTTTCTATGTGGTAACCAGTTGATTACTACTGATAAATAGTCATTGCAGCGTTAAGTCACCTGAGGCTGTCAAATCTCCTTCATCTCACCCACTTTAGAGGTATAACTATAGCCCTTCCTTTCTATGTGGTAATCAGTTGATTACTACTGATAAATAGTCATTGCAGCGCTAAGTCACCCGAGGCTGTCAAATCTCCTTCATCTCGCCCTCTTTAGAGGTATAACTCGTGAACGTACCTAAGCATTATTTTAGTCTTGGAAAGAGGGCACCAACAAAGACAATTTCAAGAGGGAAAGCAATAAGAAGATAAAGTGTAAAACATAGCTCTTAGATAGAGAGTAACCAGACTGTTCAAACTACCCAAAGGGGGGAAGGGTGTTTGAAATGTTTTTGAAATGGTTACAATATAACAAATTGGTATTTCATATTATTTACTCGTGTGCTTCAAGTTTTTTTAGGGGCCGAAGCACGGTAGGGGCGTCGTTTGGAGGGGACATTTTCCCCCTCTAATAATGAGGAGAAAAACTTAATATACATCCCATGTCCCTTGACTATCCGGATAGGGACTCATATTCCCCCTCAATAAAAATGCGGGGGATTTCCTGGAGTATTGGAAGTTAATAAAAGAGCCCCCCCCCCCCTCCCCTCTAGGCTCGGTCTTTTGTGATCTAAAGCTGGCAAAGATGTTTATGCTAATCGTAATTCTCATAAGTGTTTTAGAGCCGGGCGGAAATATTGTGAAGAATTGAAAATTTCCATTAATTTTTGTAGAACCCTAAGCTTGTCAAATAGCGATTGACACAGAACGTCAGTTAAGCTAATTTTCAGAGTTGAGCAGACGATTAACACAGAATGCATAATAATGCATAGAATATGGTTTTAGAATTCCTAATTAGTGATGTGGTGTATCCACAAACCGTGTTTTTTTTAATTTCAATCTGCTAAAAATATTTTTCAGGTCAAAATAGTGGGAAAGCGCCGATGATTCACAAAGTTCCACGGCCAGGCTATGGCAGAATTGCCAGTTCAATTGATACATCCACCACTGCTCCTGGAGGACCAATTATATCTAAACCAAATACGGATCATTTAGTCAAAAGTTCAAATGTAGTTTATTACCAGAGGTTAAAAACTGGAACTGTGGTAAATGGTGCAAAACCAGAAATTAGAGTGATTCAAAAGCCTCAAGGCTCCCAAGGGAATAAGCGATTTCAAATTATACCATCGAGGAAAATTTCAGATGTAATGTCAAGCTTAAGTTGATTCTTTTTATCTTTTTTTTTGTGTTTTTTGTGTTTTTCTTTTTTACTTTCGGATCAATAAATTTGCTTTTGATTTGTTGAGGAAAAAAATTGTATGAATTTAAGGAAAATAATATATTTTATAGATAAAAAGTGGTACCTTAGAGGGCCAGAAATATCAGTTTTCTATAACATTATCCCAAAACATGAGAATTAATTTGTGACGAATACTCAGATGTGACCCAATTATTTTATTTACAAAACGTACGTCAGAAACAGAAGTCTTATCTGTCCATTTTAACAGATTTGAACAGACATGTTTTCTAAAAGCTGATTGGATCGTCTTTGTAAAACTTCAAGCGTTTGAACCATATGATTTAACACATGTGATGTCTCTGGTTCTCTGTGTGGGGCACCAGTAGTTAGGTTTTCAGGCAAATTCCTTCTACAAAACATGCTCGTTAAAAATCAATCCGGTTTATTCAAAAAAAGAGAAGGTGTTTATGTGTAAGATTAAAGCTCCATGTACTAATTGCTCGCAGAGTTTTTGTATCCAGGTACCCTTTATTGTATTGTACGCCAAATCAGATACAATAATTCTAAAAGCGTTATAGTACTTAAATAATACAATATGAAGACAGGGGTTCGAGTCCTGATGTCGCTGGTTATTCTGTTTGGAAAGGGAGTCAGCGGTGTGACTCTACAAGCTCAGCCAAAGTCGACCCAGCACAAAATGGGTGCCTGGAGAAACCTGGGGGAAAAACGGGAAGTGTCGGATGATTTGCCCCCAACCCGCACTCCCGGCTGAAGGCAGAGAATCAGCAGATCGGTGCCTGCACTACACAGACCATTAGTCAGCATGCAAAAATAGTTTTTATAATATAATATACTATAATATAATACAAAACATTATTAATACAACAACCAAGGTCGTATCCAGGAGTTAAATACCCCTATTGCCAAAGATCTATAGATATAACCGTCTGTCTTTTTCAATAATTTACTGAAGGTGCAAGCCCCATAGGATTTCAAGCTATTTGCATTTTAATGTAGATTTCCTAAATCAAATTTGTATATGGCCATGAGAACGTCTTCAAGCTTAAACCCAAGACACACTATATTCATATTTGTTGTATAAAAAAGTCAATGTTCCGTAAGACCTGTGTTCTTCGGAAATGTCAAACTTGCGATACAGGAGCGACAATTTAAATAGCTTGAACTTAGTTTGAAAGCTTAGATTAACAACAATTTCCTCCCGAGCATTTCCCATTAATACTATGTCTTTACATCCTTTATGAGATTCATAAGATGTGGGAAAACTACTATTGCAGGCTTACTTATTTTTTATTTCAAAAAAATATGCCCTTAATCTTCTCCATGATTGTTCAGTTATACAAAATGCGTCTGGAATCTGAACGGAGGCCCACCCTTCTTATCCACGGAATAAATTCTACTCGTTTTGGATTTAATGTTACTTTTACTTTCATAATTATGCCGTAGACCAGAAATATTCCCGGCAATCCAGAATGATACGTGCTAATTTAGACATCCACTCCCCTTCCTCAGAACTAATTCTGTATTTATCTGAAGGCTCAATAAGAGTTTGGATGTTTATATTAAAATGCACCCTTCAAGGCATCTGCCCCTTCCCCCTCCTAACTACAAGCTTATATTACAATGTTAGAAAATGTTAGAAAACATATTTGCAACTCTAACCTCGTTTAATCGAGGATTGTCTGCACAAATGATGAGAAATTCAGTCCGTTGAGGTAAATTAAAGCGTTTTTAGAGGTAAATTAAAAGGGACACATGACACGGTACTCGATTCTATATTTTGTTCATTTTTTGACTTTTATTGTACACACAAGTTATATTGATAAGCAAATTTACAAACATTATTAAAGCACTTTAATCGTAGGGTACTGAAATCAATATTATACTGGTAGAAAGGGATATTTTCAACTATTCACGGTTGAATCAAGAATGGTCAACATAAAGTCTGAGATATTTGTCTCATAAAAGTATATCCACGACAATAAAATACATATATAAAAATGTAATTGATTTAAGTTAGTATTACGTACACTATGCTAAGTAAACTTAAATGAACCTGGCTTGAAAGTAATCTATAATTAAAAAATCTTTTGTGCTACCATCTGGAGTGTTTAGGTTTTTTATTTACTATTTTTTACAGAGAGAACCTTTTTGTATACATAATATCAATATACAAAAGAACCACATCAGTCACTTTAGAAAGTCAAAGACTTGTTAGTAATGGCTGATAAATATTCAATGAACAGCAATACTGACTTCACTAAAAAAAATGAAATGGGACAAAAAGGTGAAGAAAAAAGGAAAATAAAGAAGAGAGAGAGAATAAAAAAACGATAAATCAAAGTCAATTCTAAATTGTTGGTTGAACCTGCCTAAAACCATAAGTAGGCGTGCCTTTTTACCTCCCATTCCAGGCAGTCTAATGGTCTTACATCAATTGTAAATTCTTGGTCAACCTACCTGAGACTCTGGGCAGGCGTGATTTGCAAAAAGACAACAAACAAGTATTTGTCCAATAAGAGAGGAAGGCACACTTACTGCTGCCGTTTACCCGTGTCATTTAACCAAACACTTGGAAAACCATAAGTTCTATGACTTATCTACCTTAGTTCTACTGCCCTAGGAATGACACTTGGACGGATAATAGATAGACATATCTATCCATTAACAAATGAACTAACATCATTTTTATACAATCCTAATAAGGGGGGGGGGCACAGTCGTAAATTTGCTTCTCACTCGATTGGACTATCTGTCTTTTTCCACAATTAGACTAGACTTGATGCCCAAAACTATTCGATTTTAATTAATTTAAAAAAAAAAGACAAAGAAAAAAGAACGAAAAGAAAAAAAAATCCTAATTAAAAACAAGAGTTAAGAGCTCATATGGCACTTGTGACGAGGTCAGAAGAGCCAAGAACTCATAAGATATGAGCTCTAGGAAAATTCTAAGAATCAATAGATTGCTTTAAAAGGAAAATCCGAGGTTTAATGCCGGTCGGGATTTAAAATAAGAGCTCTGAGCCACGGGATCCTTTAAATATCAAAATTAATTAAGATCTGATCTCCCATTCATAAGATACCTCATTTTTCAAGTTTTCCAAGAATTCCGGTTTCCCCCTCTAACTCCCATCAGTGTCACCAGATCTGGTCGAGATTAAAATGAGAGCTCTTAGGCACAAGATCCTTCTAGATATCAAATTTCATTCAGACCTGATCACCCGTTCGTAAGTTAAATTACCTCATTTTTTCTAATTTTTCCGAATTACTCCCCCCCCCCCCCCTAACTCCACCAAAGAGAGGCGAATCCGGTCCGGTTATGTCAGTCACCTATCTTGGACTTGTACTTATTCTTTCCACCAAGCTTCATCCTGATTTCTTCGCTTTAAGCGTTTTCCAAGATCCCCCCCCCCCTAATGACACTGAATCCGGTCGGGATTTAAAATAAGAGATCTGAGTTTTGAGGTCCTTCTAAATATGAAATTTCATTAAGATACGATCACTCTTTCGTAATTTAAAAATACCTCACTTTTTATATTTTTTTAGAATTAACCCTCCCCCCAACTCCCCCAAAAAGAGCAGATCCGTTCCGGTTATGTCACTTGCGTATCTAGGACTTGTGCTTATTTTTGCTACCAAGTTTTATCCCGATCCCTCCACTCTAAGCGTTTTCCAAGATTTAAGGTCCCCCACCAACTTCCCCTTCGGCAGATCCGGTCGGGATTTAAAATAAGAGCTCTGAGACATGATATCCCTCCAAACATCAAATTTAATGAAGATCCGATTACTCCTTCGTAAGTTAAAAATACTTCATTTTTCTAATTTTTCAGAATTAACTCTCTCCCCCCAACTCCCTCAAAGAGACCGGATCCGTATCGGTTATGTCATTCACGTATCTAGGACTTAAAATTATTTTTCCCGTCAAATTTCATTCCGATCCCTCCACTTCGAGCGTTTTCCAAGAATTTAGGTACCCCCCCAACTCCCCCCAATGTTACCAAATCCGGTTGGAATTTATTATAAGAACTCCAAGACACGATATTCTTCCAAACATCCTCATTTTTTTATTTTTCAGAATTAACCCTCCTTCCCCAACTCCCCCGAAGAGAGCAGATCCATTCCGCTTATATCAATCACGTATCTAGAACATAGTATTATTTTTACCACCAAGTCTCATCCTGATTCCTCCACTCTAAGCGTTTTTCAGGATTTTAGCATCCCCCCCCACCAACTCCCCCAGTGTCACCAGATCCATTTGGGATTTAAAACAAGAGCTCTGAGACACAATATGCTTCCAAACATCAAATTTCATTAAGATCCCATCTCCCATTCGCAAGTTAAAAATACTTCATTTTTTCTGTTTTTTCGAATTAATCGGCCCAATTATCCCCCCCCCCCAGATAGTCAAATCGGGAAAACGACTATTTTTAATTGAATCTGGTCTGGTCCCTGATACGCCCAGATACGATGCCAAATTGCATCGTCCTAGCTTACCTGGAAAGGCCTAAAGTAGCAAAACCGGGACAGACAGACCAACAGACCGACAGAATTTACGATCGCCAAATGTCACTTGTGTTGTACGCTAGGGTTTATTCCGGGTTAAGTAGATTCTAAATAGATGCCAGTGTCACTTTCACTTTAGTTTCTGGGGTAGTTTATCATTTTGTCATTTTCTTAGAATATCTTGTGGGTTTCGTTTGGGTATGTCAGTTTGGGTATATATAGATTAGGGGAGTGATTTCATCAGTGCAGTTGAATTTCAAGTTCAGTTAAGTGAACCTAAATTTGAGTATATTTTGATGTATTTATGTTTCTAGTTTAGCTATGTAAAATAAACTATGGTAGTAGCCAAGCTCTCGCTTCCGTTCAGGCGTAGGATTGAGAACCAACCAAAGGTACTATATTACCAACAAGATATAGTACATAACACTTGGTTGATACCAAGTTCCATAACAAGACAATAAACTATCCCATTTAAATTATTTACTTAATCTCCTCTCAGAAGGTGATGCTTCAGCCTGCTCTTAAACTGGCTAACATTTTCCGAGAACCTTATAATCGTTGGTAAAGAATTCCCTACTACTGCACAACGATACTACTACGAAGAATTGCTTGTAAACATTTAGTGAAAAATTTCAGGAAACGAACCATACATATTATTGAACACAAAAATAGCAAGTTGATACTCATGAAGTTGGCTAACATTAAGAATCATGAGTTTCCTTTAACAATTAATTTTATCATTTTCACCACTGTAATAATTCCCCAATAGTTTAATAGCTTTAAATTGTAAAACCTGAACACATTTCAAATTCATATAAAATCCCATAGCCATATCACACAACCATTAGGAATGTAAGGCATGACAATACCATGATAATGATTTAAAAGGGCAGTACGAAGTAACTGATTTCTCAACCACCGAATTAGACCAAGCCCTCTATATACCTTAGCTGCCACCTAATCACCATGTGCTTTCCAGCTCACATTTTGATCAAGCTAAAAACTCAGGTTTCTCACCAAAGCTACTTGCTTCAATGGCCTATTACAAAGAAATACTTTTCCACTTAAATCAATTGGACTTCCTTTCCGACTAAACAACACAAAATGAGGTTTTAAAATATTAACTGATAAGCAACTAATCTTTTTAAAAATTAAAATATGCCTCAAAGCTTTCCCCACAAGAATATCAGCATTACATGCAGCAGTTGGCAATACCCTGTAATCGGCAAAAGAAGTATTAACAGACCCGGAACATAACACCACATAGTGTCTATATAAACAAGATGCAACAAATTACCGTAGACAGAACCTTGCTGTACACCAGACCTTTTAAAATTTATTAGAAATAACATTATTAAAACATCCAAGCATCAACCTTCCTGTCAAATAATATTAAAACCCCTTAAAATACTACCAATACTACCTGTAACTTCAAGTGACCGTAGCCTATTAATTAAAATTTCAAAATCAAACGTGTCAAACACTTCTTTAAAATCTATATAAACCAAAAAATCATTTCACCGTTATCCATTGATTTGTTCAGAAAATCAAGAAAATGTTCAATCTAGAAATTGTCTTCAACCTTCCGAAGTCTCCTAGTCTCCTTCCAGAAGTAGATTCACCTTGTAGGCAAACAAAAATAAGGCCTAGATCCAACCAAACGTTCTTTGCTCCGTACTTATATCTAGCACTATCCAGGAAAATCTTGCGCAGCTTTGTAAGATATTCATTTACAAAAATACCAGATTTTGCAAGCTTAAACTCCGATTTAAAGAGAGTATGCACAACATCTTTGTTAGAAAATTTGACGATCACAGAGGCAAATCGACTTTCATCTGTATTCTGAGCTGTAAGGCTGGGTAAATAAAATCGTTTTAAATTAAGAATTTGAATCACTCATAAAAGTACATAAGCCATTTTGCCTTGTACAATACTATGCATTGTTGCTTTTAGGTCAACAACAGGGGCATGTATGGCCCCTACGAATACAAGGGAATCAAGCTCAGATTCTTCTTGATATTCATCAGGTGTATCTTCTATTTTGGTAATACGATTTTCAAGTGACTCAATTTGAGCTCTTTATCCCTTAAGCACTTTACCAATCTGATCAAGTTTTCTTCAACTGATATTCTATCACAAACTTGGGATACTATCTGTTCAGCAGTACCTAGGTTAATACTATTATTTTGTGCTACCTTTCCGTAGAAACTAAATTTTCAACATGAACAGATACCGATCAATTTTCAGAACTTGGGCAGGTTTGCACGGATGAAGTTTATTTTGGAATGCTGTAAGTAGATATCCGGGAAAATCGCCAGCTCCTGAAATGCTTTGTTAATGCTCCGTTCTGTTTCTGTGATGATTCTTTAGGATTTTCCGCACAGAGGACTGTGATGCTTCTTTAGAATTTTCCGCACAGAGGACCAAATTCACTTCTAAGACTGTTTAAAGATCATGGGATCCATAACAGAGACTACAAATTTTGGGGCTTTTTCTGATTGGGTATTAACGACTACAATTATTACTGGCCAAAGAGGGTGTTCATTTCAAACTATAAAATTGGTTATCTTAAGACAAAAATCAAAAGTCTAGTAATTAACTTGCCTGTATGTGAGCAAGCCCCAGGTGTGCAGTGGCTATCACTTGTTTGATAAGTGGCTTGGTCGACTATGGAGACCAGCTATAATTTATGACAGTACTGTGATATTCAAAGCTGCTATCCAGTAAACCACAAAATCACTGACAGTCACTGCAATAAACCTAAACATATTCAAAAGTTAACCCGGCTTAAAATCATATAGATGTTGACAGTTCCAATGCAAAACGAGTACTGAATTCGCAAAGTATGGTCCTGTGGTGGCGCAGTGGGTTTGACCTTAGCTTGGTAATACGGGACCCAGAGATCAAATTATGCTGCAGCAATGCACTGCAGGGCCGACGCAAGGATCTTAGTAGTCAAGAAGCGTCGTTAATCTGATACAATACAATTGCAAAGTATGTACCCAAGGAGCTGTAGACTGGCTGCAGGTATCTGGGGTGCTGAAATTTGACTGCCGGTAACTAGAAGGGGGAGCTGTGAGCTGGTTGCAGTTACAAGGGGTGCATCAGTTCTGGTGCAGGTCCGTCTGTCTGGTCTGTCTTTCTGTCTGTCTGTCTGAATGTCTGTTTGTCTTTCTGTCTGTCCTGTATGTCTGGTCTGTCTATCTGTTTGTCGTGTCTGTCTGTCTGCCTGTCTGTCTCAGTAGTTAATTATACGTTGGCTACAGGTATACCGGGACACAAATGACGACCGGGACACAGGGAATATAAATGACGACCAGGACTCAGGGACACAACTACAACGGGGACGCCAGGGCACAGGGGGATATATAAATGACGACGGGGACACAGGGAATGTTCGTTTAGCAATCATCATCAACGAAACTCAAGGGCAATCGTTAGAAAAATGCGGTATGGATCTGAATACGGATTGTTTTCCCATGGACAATTATTATGTTGCATGTTCAAGAGTTGGTAAACCTGACAATCTATTTATATGGACAGACAATGGGACAGCAAAGAATGATGTATATTCGCAAGTTTTACGTAGTTAAAAATATATATATCTATTTATCTATCTATATATATATATATATATATATATATATATATATATATATATAAATAAGTTGTCTGTGTGTGTGTGTGTGTGTGTCGAGTGACGTCTTGTTTGTGTGTCGACTGACGTCATGTTTATTGATTGACGAAATTACACATCGGGACACAAATGACGACCGGGACACCGGGACATCTATATATATAAAAATAAGTTGTCTGTGTGTCGAGTGACGTCATGTTTGTGTGTCGACTGAAGTCATGTTTGTTGATTGACGAAATTACACACCGGAACATCGGGACACAAATGACGACCGGGACACCGGGACATAGGAAATATAAATGACGACCGGGACACTCAAAGAGAAATTACAAACTGGGACACCGGGACACAAATGACGACCGGGACACAGGGAATATAAATGACCACCGAGACACAGGGACACATCATTAGAATAATGAGGTATAGATCTGAATACGGATTGTTTTTCCCATGGACAATTATATGTTGCATGTTCAAGAGTCAGTAAACCTGACAATCTATTTATATGCAACATATATATATATATATATATATATATATATATATATATATATATATATATATATATATATACTAACTGTTGGGTTGGCGCTTCGTGCCACCCCAACACCTAGTTGATGGGGCGCTTCGCGCCCCTCCAAGCCCCCCCGCGCGCTTAAGTCTTTACGCGCCATATTAGTTACGCGCCATTGTAGTTGTGTCCCTGTGTCCCACCTGTGAATATAGATAGATTTATATATGTGTTTCAAACTACGTAAAAATAATTTTTTAGAATATTCGGAAATACTTTTTCAATCAATTCATTTTTGGACGTCACTAAATTACAGAAATCAGCAGGTAGTTGTATACGCCTTGAAATTGAGTCTACTGGGAGCTTTCCGTTTCCAATTGCCAGCAATTGATCTGAAAATGTTTGACCAGAGTCATCGTTTTGCAATCGGACACGCATTTTTGTAGTCAATTTTAATGTTTTTACGTGAGCCCATAAATTAGAATTTTTCAGGCAAGCATTCATTTCGTCTGCAGGAGTTGATCTAGGTATTATAGGTAATGTTTGGCTGAAATCTCCCGCAAGCAATATTAATGTGCTGCCAAAGGGTTTCGACTTCCCTCGCAAATCTTTCAAGCATTGATCCAGAGCCTCGAGCGATTTTTTTTGTGCCATTGTGCACTCATCCCAAATAATAAGTTCGCATTGCTGCAATACTTTACCCATCCCAGATGATTTGGAAATATTGCACGTGGGATTAGTATATGTACGTGTGGCAAACCTCGTTTTTACCATTCCACTGAGTACATCCAGCATCGCACTGACCCAAACACTTCAAGTTTTACTACGTAGTTTATCAGTGATTTCAACTTTTGCCGGAAGACACGGGCCGTAATGTCATGTCTATGAACCGCCGATTGTCCTTGAAGTAAAAGCTGCAGTATCTCGTCCCAAGATTGATTACATGTAAATGTAATAAATAAATCTGGACGACCATAGAGACGAACATACGCAATAGCATCTTGAGCATATTCATGCATATGACGGGGACACCCAGCATATGACGAAGGTAAAATTGTTAATCTTCCAACGTTTGTGGTATTACCGTCATTTGTAACTGCATCTCGCAAATGAATGTATTGTTCAGAGCGGAGCTTGGTCTGATTCAGGCGGATATATAGCAAACGTTCTGATTCAATTTTAGCATACATATCAACGACGAATTGGTGAAACAATTCACGGCATTTTAAAATATAATTTTCTTCATCCTGCCGAATCATTAGTCTATAGGAATAATAATGCATTGCACTGCATTTCTTATTCATTTCTTTGTTAGTGGCTGGATTCATCAATTTAATATTAAAGTGATAGCCGTCGGCTCCATCCCAAAAAATTATAGGATATTGTAGGGCATCGTAGCATCGATGAGTTTCAGCAATTCTTAACAACTGAGCGTTTCGCTTATGAAGAATAATATCTCGAGGTAAAAACTGATCACCGAACATAACGATTGCCACTTCGTCGATAGTTGGAGCATTGTATCTACGCACATGTTGGCCAGGAGGCGTTTTGTCAGCGGAAATAACAATTTTATGCGTATCAGTAGGCATCAAATCGATGGCTGTTTTGAACAGACGCACTAAATTATTATTTTCGTGGAAAAGATGTTGCAATTGGGAAACGATTGTCCTTTCAACGTTGGGAGAAATTTCGCAACGTGCATTCAATTCAGAATTTCTATCACTGATGAAGTACAATTGTAAAAATTTATGCTGTCCCATTCTCACATGTTCTCACATGTTGTCCCAGTCACAGCAACATTCTTTGCTGTCCCATTGTCTGTGCATATAAATAGATTGTCAGGTTTACCGACTCTTGAACATGCAACATATAATGGTCCATGGGAAAACAATCTGTATTCAGATCTATACCTCATGATTCTAATGATTGCCCTTGAGCTTTGTTGATGGTGATTGCTAATCGACCATTCCCTGTCCCAGTGTCCCGGTCGTCATTTACATCCCCCTGTTTCCCCCGGTGTCCCCGTTGTAGTTGTGTCCCTGTGTCCCGGTGTTTTTAACTACGTAAAACTTGCGAATATACAACATTCTTTGCTGTCCCATCGTCTGTGCATATAAATAGATTGTCAGGTTTACCGACTCTTGAACATGCAACGCATAATGGTCCATGGGAAAACAATCCGTATTCAGATCTATACCTCATGATTCTATTGATTGCCCTTGAGCTTTGTTGATGGTGATTGCTAATCGACCATTTCCTTTGTTGCCGTCGTCATTTATATATCCCCCTGTGCCCCCAGCGTCCCCGTTGTAGTTGTGTCCCTGTGTCCGGGTCGTCATTTATATTCCCTGTGTCCCCGTCGTCATTTGTGTCCCGGTGTCCCAGTCTGTGATTTCTATTTGAGTGTCCCGGGCGTCATTTATATTCGTCAGGATATTGTAGGGAATCGTAGCATCGATGAGTTTAAGCAATTCTTGTCAACTGATTGTTTCGCCTATAAAGAATATTATCTCGAGGTAAGAACTGATCACCGACCACAACGATTGCCACTTTGGTGATAGTTGCGTATCAGGAGGCATCAATTCGATTGCTGTTTTTAAGCAGAAGCACTAAATTATTATTTTTGTGGAAAAGATGATATATATAAATATATATATATATATATATTTTCTTTTTAGTTTTTTTGTAGTTTTTACCTTTTTTAAATTTTTTCTTCTTTTGTATTAATGCTAAAGCCAAGGTTCAAACCTGGAGCCTCTCGGACCTAGAACCTGAAACATAACGCTTTACCAACTCAGCTACTTCGGCGTGAATACATTCGTTTTGAGCAGCTTCCTCGGGTGTTGCCATTGTTGTCCTGGTCGTCATTTATATTGCCTGTGTCCCGGTCGTCATTTGTGTCCCAGTATCCCAGTCTGTAATTTCTCCTTGAGTGTCCTGGTCGTTATTTATATTCCCTCTGTCCCGGTCGTCATTTGTGTCCCGGTCTGTAATTTCTCTTTGAGTGTTTTTTCTTTTTAGTATTTTTTAGTTTTTTACATTTTTTCTTTTTTCAGTTTTCTTTTTCTTCTTTATTTTTCAGCTTCACTATGAAATACATATCGCCGAACCTTTGTTTTTTTAACTAAAATCTGGTAGGCATTGATGACCTTATCCAAGTCAAGATCCCAAACCCAATCATCATGGCTATCATTTTCAGTTTTGATATGTTTTGACTCTCGCTGTCCAGGTGGATCTTCATCTAACTGCGCGGTTTTGCGTTCTTTAGCCTCAAGCCTGTTTCCTTGCTGTTCTTTTGATTCCTCGGCACGCTTTCTCTTCTGACTTTCTCTATCAGCAGCAAGTTTTTTTGCATAGACTCTTTGAGCATCTTCATCGGCTTTTGCCATTGTAAGTTCATCAGTCATTTTAAACTTAAACATTAATAGATTTCTGCGTGAACATATATGTCTTAAATATCTTTAATGACGTCACCGTCATAATAAAAATGACGACAACTAACTTCATGACGCCAGTCGACACAGAAACATGACGTCACCTGATCCACAGACAGACAACTAATTTTTATATATATAGATAGATATAATTCTAAAATTATCAGGTAATTTTCTATTTTGAAATAAAAACTAAAAATTATTGCTCAGACAACATAAATATTTTTGATATTTACATAATAGCTTTAGTGGTTCTGGACTGAAAACTAAATATGCTAATCAAATTGGGAATTGCAATCTTTTAGGTTGAAAAGGCAGCTCCATTGGAATCATGAGAATGCGTGGAATAAGAAAAGCCTCACCCTCAAAAGGCCCTGTCAAGATTGTTGCCTCTATTACGTTATAACAGACATAACACGTCATTTGTGTCCCGGTGTCCCGGTCTATAGTTTCGTTAGTCGACAAACATGACGTCAGACGACAAACAACTTCATGACGACATACAGCTCAATCCTTATAATGACGTCAGTCGACAAACATGACGTCAGTCGACACACAAACATGACGTCAGTCGACAGACAGACAAACAACTTATTTATATATATATATAATATATATATATATATATATATATATATATATATATATATATATATATATATATATATATATATATATATATATATATATACTAGCTGTTGGGGTGGCGCTTCGCGCCCCCCAAGCCCCCCCGCGCGCGTAAGTCGTTACGCGCCATATTAGTTACGCGCCATTGTAATTGTGTCCCTGTGTCCCACCTGTGAATATAGATAGATTTATATATGTGTTTCAAACTACGTAAAAATTGCGAATTTCCCACTACTGGGAGCTTTCCGTTTCCAATTGCCAGCAATTGATCTGAAAATGTTTGACCAGAGTCATCGTTACAGAGACAGACAACTTATTTATATATATATATATATATATATATATATATATATATATATATTTTCTTTTTAGTTTTTTTGTAGTTTTTACCTTTTTTAGTTTGTTTCTTCTTTTGTATTAATGCTAAAGCCAAGGTTTAAACCTGGAGCCTCTCGGACCTAGAACCTGAAACATAACGCTTTACCAACTCAGCTACTTCGGCTTGAATACATTCGTTTTGAGCGGCTTCCTCGGGTGTTGCCATTGTAGGTTCTTCAGTCATTTTACAATTAGAAATTTCTCTTTCAACGGTCTTCTTACAATTAAAAATTTGTCTTTGAACGATATTCTTAAATACCTGTGTCCTGGTCGTCATTTATATTCCCTGTGTCCCGGTCGTCATTTGTGTCCCGGTATCCCAGTCTGTAATTTCTCTTTGAGTGTCCCGGTCGTTATTTATATTCCCTCTGTCCCGGTCTGTAATTTCTCTTTGAGTGTTTTTTCTTTTTGGTATTTTTTAGTTTTTACATTTTTTCTTTTTTCAGTTTTCTTTTTCTTCTTTATTTTTCAGCGTGTCCTGGTCGTCATTTATATTCCCTGTGTCCCGGTCGTCATGTTTTTTACAATTTTTCTTTTTTCAGTTTTCTTTTTCTTCTTTATTTTTCAGCTTCACTATGAAATACATATCGCCGAACCTTTGTTTTTTTTTAACTAAAATCTGGTAGGCATTGATGACCTTATCCAAGTCAAAATCCCAAACCCAATCATCATCGCTATCATTTTCAGTTTTGATATGTTTTGACTCTCGCTGTCCAGGTGGATCTTCATCTAACTGCGCGGTTTTGCGTTCTTTAGCCTCAAGCCTGTTTCCTTGCTGTTCTTTTGATTCCTCGGCACGCTTTCTTTTCTGACTTTCTCTATCAGAAGCAAGTTTTTTGGCATAGACTCTTTGAGCATCTTCATCGGCTTTTGCCATTGTAAGTTCATCAGTCATTTTAAACTTAAACATTAATAGATTTCTACGTGAACATATATGTCTTAAATATCTTTAATGACGTCACCGTCATAGCAAAAATGACGACAACTAACTTCATGACGTCAGCCGACACAGAAACATGACGTCACCTGATCCACAGACAGACAGACAACTTATTTTTATATAGATAGATAGATAGATATATATATATATAGATATATATATATATATATATATATATATATATATATATATATATATATATATATATATATATATATATATATATATATATATATATATATATATATATATATATATATATATATATATATATATATATATATATATATATCTATCTATATATATAAAAATAAGTTGTCTGTGGATCTGTGGATCTGTGGATCTGTGGATCAGGTGAAATAAAAAAGCTAAAAAACTAAAAAAACTAAAAAAAAGGCAAAAACTACAAAAAAAACTAAAAACTAATAAAAAAATAAAAAAGCTAAAAAACTAAAAAAACTAAAAAAACTAAAAAAAAAGTAAAAAAAAGGAAAAAACTAAAAACTAAAAAAAAACTAAAAAAAGGAAAAAACTGAAAAATAAGCTAAAATAAAGGTAAAAACCAATAAAAAACTAAAAAAAAAAACTGAAAAAACTAAAAAAAGGCAAAAACTACAAAAAAAATTAAAAACTAATAAAAAAAATAAAAAAGCTAAAAAACTAAAAAAACTAAAAAAACTAAAAAAAAGTAAAAAACTAAAAAAACTAAAAACTAAAAAAAAAATAAAAAAAAGGAAAAAACTGAAAAATAAGCTAAAATAAAGGTAAAAACCAATAAAAAACTAAAAAGAAAAAAAGAAAAAACTAAAAAAAATTTTCATCTAAAAAACTAAAAAAAACTAAAAAAAATTTTCATCTAAAAAACTAAAAAAAACTAAAAAAGGTAAAAACTAAAAGAACTAAAAAAGAAAAAAATAATTGACGACACTCAAAGAGAAAGCGACCAGGACAAAAGGAATGTTCGATTAGCAATCAACAAAGCACCGGGACACAGGGAGTATAAATGACGACCAGGACATAAGTAAAAAAAAAAACTAACAAAACTAAAAAGAAGGTAAAAACTACAAAAAAACTAAAAAGAAAAAAAACTAAAAACTAATAAAAAAACTAAAAAATCTAAAAATCTAAATAAACTAAAAAAGAAAAAAAAGGAAAAAAATAAAGGAGAAAAACAAAACTAAAAAACGAATGTATATACAGACCGGGACACCGGGATACAAATGACGACCGGGACACAGGGAATATAAATGACGACCGGGACACAGGGACACAACTACAACGGGGACACCGGGGGGCACAGGGGGATATAAATGACGACCGGGACACCGGGACAGGGAATGGTCGATTAGCAATCACCATCAACAAAGCTCAAGGGCAATCATTAGAATCATGAGGTATAGATCTGAATACAGATTGTTTTCCCATGGACCATTATATGTTGCATGTTCAAGAGTCGGTAAACCTGACAATCTATTTATATGCAAAGACAATGGGACAGCCAAGAATGTTGTATATTCGCAAGTTTTACGTAGTTAAAACCATATATATATATATATATATATATATATATATATATATATATATATATATATATATATATATATATATATATATATATATATATATATACATATATATATATATATATATATATATATATATATATATATATATATATATATATATATATATATATATATATATATATAAGTATATTCACAGGTGGGACATAGGGACACAACTACAATGGCGCGTAACTAATATGGCGCGTAACGACTTACGCGCGCGGGGGGGCTTGGGGGGCGAAGCCCCCCCACCAACTAGGTGTTGGGGTGGCGCGAAGCGCCACCCCAACAGCTAGTATATATATATATATATATATATATATATCTATCTTCTATATATATAAAAATAAGTTGTCTGTCTGTCTGTGGATCTGTGGATCAGGTGACGTCATGTTTCGGCTGACGTCATGAAATTAGTTGCCGTCATTTTTGCTTTGAAGGTGACGTCATTCAAGTTATATAAGACATATGTTCGCGTAGAAATCTATTAATGTTTAAGTTTACAATGACTGATGAAGATGCTCAAAGAGTCTATGCCAAAAAACTTGCTGCTGATAGAGAAAGTCAGAAAAGAAAGCGTGCCGAGGAACTACCAGAGCAACGCGAAAGCAGACTTGCTGCTAAAAGAGAAAGTGAAAAAAGAAGGCGTGCCGAGGAATCAAAAGACCAGCAGGGAAACAGGCTTGAGGCTGATAGAGAAAGAAAGAACAGAAAGCATGCCGAGGAACTACCAGAGCAACGCAGAAGCAGACTTGCTGCTAAAAGAGAAAGTGAAAAAAGAAGGCGTGCCGAGGAATCAAAAGACCAGCAGGGAAACAGGCTTGAGGCTGATTGAGAAAGAAAGAACAGACAGCATGCCGAGGAACTACCAGAGCAACGCAGAAGCAGACTTGCTGCTAAAAGAGAATGTGAAAAAAGAAGGCGTGCCGAGGAATTACAAGAACAGCAAGAAATCAGGCTTGCTGCTGATAGAGAAAGTAAGAAAAGAAAGCGTGCCGAGGAATCACAAGAACAGCAAGAAATCAGGCTTGCTGCTGATAGAGAAAGTAAGAAAAGAAAGCGTGCCGAGGAATTACAAGAACAGCAAGAAATCAGGCTTGCTGCTGATAGAGAAAGTAAGAAAAGAAAGCGTGCCGAGGAATCAGAGCAATCTGAAAGTTATCGCCTTGCATTCAGGTACAACCCAGTCGATGATTATACCACAAACGTTGGAAGATTAACAATTTTACCTTCGTCATATGCTGGCAGTCCCCGTCATATGCATGAATATGCTCAAGATGCTATTGCGTATGTTCGTCTCTATGGTCGTCCAGATTTATTTATTACATTTACATGTAATCAATCTTGGGACGAGATACTGCAGCTTTTACTTCAAGGACAATCGGCGGTTCATAGGCATGACATTACGGCACGTGTCTTCCGGCAAAAGTTGAAATCACTGATAAACTACCTTGTAAAACATGAAGTGTTTGGGTCAGTGCGATGCTGGATGTACTCAGTGGAATGGCAAAAACGAGGTTTGCCACACGCACATATACTAATCTGGCTACATAAAAAAATTACTTCAAACGAAATTGATGATGTGATTTCCGCTGAAATACCTGATAAAAATGTCGATAAGGGGTTACATGATATTATTGTAAAAAATATGATACATGGACCTTGCGGTGCACTGAACGAAAATTCACCATGCATGGCCAAAGGAAGGTGCACAAAGCAATATCCTCGACTTTTAGTACCCAAAACAATTACTGGCAATGATGGTTACCCACAATATAGAAGAAGATCTACTGAAGATGGCGGTAAAACAGCAATAATAAAGAAGCGTAACGGTACCACCATCGAAGTAGATAACCAGTGGGTTGTTCCATATTCCCCATTATTATCAAAAACATTTAATGCACACATAAACGTTGAATACTGTAACTCCGTAAAGGCAATCAAATACATATGTAAATACGTCAACAAAGGCAGTGACATGGCAGTTTTTGGCTTGCAGTCCGAAATCAAAGATTTCGATGAAATCGTAGAATATCAGGCTGGAAGATACATAAGCAGTAATGAAGCTGTTTGGCGAATTCTTTCATTTCCGATACATGAACGTAGTCCAGCTGTTGTTCACTTAGCGGTACATTTACAGAATGGTTAACGTGTTTATTTCACGGAAACCAACGTGCAACAAAGAGTCCTGAATCCACCGGATACAACATTAATAGCTTTTTTTTCGCTTTGCAAAAATGATTCTTTTGCAAAAAAACTGCTGTATACTGAAGTGCCTTTTTCGTGTATTACACGTGGAATACTAAAATAAAGTATTTGAACGTCGAAAACAGGGTAAGTCAGTCGACGGCCAACCTACCATCTTCAAAGATACCACGATAGGAAGACTCTACACCGTTCACCCCAATCAACATGAATGCTTCTTTCTACGCCTGCTTTTGGTGAATGTACCCGGTCCGACATCCTTTGAGTATTTGAGGACTGTAAATGGTGCTATACATGACACTTACCGTAGTGCATGCCAAGCTCTGAATTTATTGGAGAATGACCAACACTGGGATAACTGCATCAATGACGCGTGCGAAACGTCAACCCCAAGTCAAATTCGTGCATTGTTTGGCATCATTTTAACAACTTGCTCTCCATCAGCTCCTACAGAGTTATGGGAAAAATATAAGTCAAAAATGTCCGAAGATATACTTCATCGAAAACAGTTAGAGACTTCAGACATGACTTTTGATTTTACATCAGAAATTTATAACTACACTTTAGTTGTTATAGAAGATTTGTGCGTAAGTATGGCAAACAAACCTCTTCAGGATTTGGGAATGCCTTCACCTAACCGTATCGCTGCTGTTTCGACATGTGTAGAATTGGATCGTGAACAAAGTTACAGTACGAGTGATCTATTGTCGTATGTACAAAATAACATTTCCAAGTTAACGTCGGAACAAAAAATCATTAGAAAAATGTGGTATTGATCTTAATACTGATTGTTTTTCCATGGACAATTGTACGTTGCATGTTCGAGGGTCGGTAAACCTGACAATCTATTTATATGCAGTGAGAATTGGACAGCGAAGAATGTT